>NW_026863478.1:0-48555 GCF_026571515.1 Ruditapes philippinarum
TTTACTATACACAAATAATGAATAACAATGACTTCCCCCCCCCCTCCCCCTGGCATGGCCAACTTTAACCCAAGGGCTTTTATTTGAACAAACTTGGTAGACACCCATTAGAACATGTTTCATGCTAAATATCTTAGCTCTAGCTCTTTGGGTTCTTTAAAAGAAAGATTTTTAAGTATTTAATTACTATATGCAATATAGGGAAAATCAATGACCTCCTAGGGCGGGGCCAATTTTGACCCAAGGGCTTTTATTTGAACAAACTTGGTAAACATCCATTAGAACATGTGTCATGCTAAATATCTTAGCTCTAGCTCTTTGGGTTCTTTAATAGAAGATTGTTAACTTTTTACTCTATGTATATAGGATAATCAATGACCCCTGGGACGGGGCCAATTTTGACCCCAGGGCTTTTATTTGAACAAATTTGATAGACACCCATTAGAACATGTTTCATGCTAAATATCTTAGCTCTAGCTCTTTGGGTTCTTTAAAAGAATTTTTTTAAAGTTTTTACTATATGCATATAGGGAAAATCAATGACCCCCTGGGGCGGGGCCAATTTTGACCCCAGGGCTTTTATTTGAACAATCTTGGTAGACACTGATAAGAAGATGTTTCATGCTTAATATCTTAGCTCTAGCTCTTTGGGTTCTTTAAGAGAAGATTTTTTTAAGTTTTTACTATATGCATATAGGGAAAATCAATGACCCCCTGGGGCGGGGCCAATTTTGACCCCAGGGCTTTTATTTGAACAAACTTGGTAGACATCCATTAGAACATGTTTCATGCCAAATATCTAAGCTCTAGCTCTTTGGGTTTTTTTAGAAGAAGATTTTTCTTAAGTTTTTACTATATGCATATAAGGAAAATCAATGACCCCCTGGGGCGGGGCCAATTTTGACCCCAGGGCTTTTATTTGAACAATCTTGGTAGACACTTATTAGAAGATGTTTCATGCTTAATATCTTAGGTCTAGCTCTTTGGGTTCTTTAAAAGAAGATGTTTTTAAGTTTTTACTATATGCATATAGGGAAAATCAATGACCCCCTGGGTCGGGGCCAATTTTGACCACAGGGCTTTTATTTGAACAAACTTGGTAGACAACCATTAGAAGATGTTTTATGCTAAATATCTTAGCTCTAGCTCTTTGGGTTCTTTAAAAGAAGATTTTTTAAGTTTTCACTATATACATATAGAGAAAATCAATGATCCCCCAGGGCGGGCCGATTTTAATTCTAGGAACAAAATTAGAACAAGTTTGGTTTTGGACCTATAGGTGATACCATAGACCAAATATCAAAGCTCTAGGCCATTTACTTTCAGACCAGAAGATTTTTCAAGTTTTCACTATATGTATGTAATGAGAATCAATGACCCCCCGGCCATTATTTGAACAATCTTGATAGAGGTCTACTACACAATGTTTCATGCCAAATATCTAATCTGTAGCCTTTACCAAATAAGAGAAGAAGATTTTTTTTTATTTTACTATATACATATAAGGAAAAACCTATGACCCCCCCCCCCCAGGGCGGGTCCAATTTTGACACTAGGGACAAAATTTGAACAACTTTGGTAGAGGACCCATAGATGATACCATATACCAAAAATCAAAGCTCTGGCCCATGTACTTTCAGACAAGAAGATTTTTTAAATTTGTGTTTTTTGAAATCCATTTCTGGCCCTATGACCTACATATGCAACAGACCGGAACCATTTGAACAACTTTGAAAGGGGCCCACCCAAGGATCATTTCTGTAAAGTTTGGTCGATGTGCAGTCATTGGTTTCAGAGGAGATGTTGTTTATGTTAAAAGTTGACGACGCACGACGACGGACACAGGGCCATCACAAAAGTTCACCCTGAGCATTGCTCAGGTGAGCTAAAAAGTAAATTAAATTACTTATAATATTTCTTTAAAAAAAAGTTCAAAGGGATATTAACCTGAAAATATTGCTTTAAGAGTAAATTATGAACCTAGTCACATAAGATGTAATTGATGATAAGGAATATGTATTTGAAGTAAGAGGTAGATGCCTTTGAAACTAAAAAAGTCATAGTAAAAAATAATATTTTTCAAGTAAAAAAAATCTAAGTTCATGGGGAGGTAATTCTTGCAATATTGGTGCTAGCGTTAACAACCTTGTCACATAACATTTGGTTAATGATAAGGAACATATATTTGAAATATGAAGTTGATCCCTTAAGAAATAAATAAGTAACAGTAAATAATAGCTGTCGGTAGGACAGCAACGCTCTACCATTCTAAGTGCTTGATAGAAAAAGAGCCTAGGTAATGTTAAATATTAACAAAAGTGCCAAATTTTCCTTTAAATCCATGTTACTGTTTTCGGCCTTGAAGAGAGTCCTATTATGCTCTCAAAGAAGAGTATAAAATTTCAACTTGTTACTAGCCAGATGTCAATAGTATATGAAAATATCTGAGGTGGTATGCAAACTTTAATTAAATAACATAAAATCTAAGTCAGAAAAGGGGCATAATTCTGTTAAAATGCTTGATCCAGTTATCTCCTCCTGTTTACAGGTTGGGTCATGATGGTGAACAAGTGTGCAAAGTTTCAAAGCCATATATCAATAGACTTTGATATTTGAGATATTACAAAAACTTTAACATAAGTTATTACACCTACGCTGACACAGACGCCGACAACAACACTGACGCACTGGTGACTACAACAGCTCTACTTTTTCTTATCGAATAGTCGAGCTAAAAATAACTTTTTTAGGAAAATTCTATCTTCAAGAGGAGATAAATTTGAAAATTGGTGCTAGAGTAATGAACCTTGTCACATAAGATGTGGTTGATGATAAGGAACATATATTTGAAGTATGCAAAAGAAATAAGGAAAAAAGGATAAAAAATAATATTTTTTAGGTAAAATTCTAAGTTCAAGGGGAGATAAATCTGAAAATAGTGGTGCTAGAGTTATGAACCTTGTCACATAAGATGTGGTTGATGATATGGAAAACAAAAACTTTAATCTGAATAAGGACGCGGACGCCGGGGCAAGTAGGACGACTCTCCATATACTTTGTATAGTCTAGCTAAAAATGAAAAGTAAGAAAGTGTTTTATGCAGAAAACATTAATATAAATATAAAAGTGATATGGCACTTTTTGTACTAAGAAGCGAGGAATGATATTTTATCTTTTCTTGCATCCTAAATCTATAGTAAATGATATTTTTACCGTACCTTTCTTGCCTATTAAATGTATGGTATTGTACCTAACAATATTGCTTTAGCAATGATGTTCGAGGGTTTTCACATGTTTGTTTACACAAAATATCCATACATATATCTAATTTCTATTATAATACATATATGCATTAAACTTTATGCTTTAAACAAAAAAATAGAACTTTTTACAACATTACCATTAGACAGGATTAATGTTGACCCCAGTGACACTACTGAAGTTTTCCAGATTGTATGTAAATGATAAGCAGACTGGAAATCTATACACCTGACAATCTATTTTCCTTTCTTCGAATTTTTCCATGAATATGTGACCATAAGGCTTGGAATTTTTTTAACAACATAGCAATATTCTGAGGTATCCAATGCATTTCTCTGCTTAACTTCAGCTAGAAACTTTTTAAAAGGAAGTTTTTCACATACAAATGTATTTCCTATACAATTTAGGTGAAACATGCAGGTCCACTGGCATTCAGGGCTTCCATTAAGATCCAAAATTTGGAAGTCAAAGACTGCAAAATGTCTTGACATTGGAAGTAACAAAATATTGGTAAAGAAGAAAAAAGCATTACATTTTGGAAGTCACAAGCCAAATTCAAGGAGTGAAAAGACTCACAAACTTCCATTAATGGAAGCCCTGCCATTACTATGAAAATGGTAGCCTGATGTTCATTTACAAAAGGTGTTTATAACTTTATCATTCAAACAAAAAGTTTCTCCAAAAATTGTGTATTTCTCATCTAAACAAACAACTCGGCACATTTCAACATCTTACAGTTCACATATATTCGTCTTACATGTCCACAGATATATATACAATGGATAGGAAGCTCAGAAAATAGTTGATAGTCAGATTCAGATCCACAGTGCGCTTCGGTGATAATCGGGTTTTCCCACTAGCCCCCGATTTTCGCACTCTCGTTAAACTTCGGCGATAACCATGAACTACTGTTTACATTGCCGACATTGTTTTTTTTTGAGAAATATCTGTGTGGAAAAGTGTGTATGGTACGTTTTAACATAAATAACTATTGCTTCTTATGTAAGTAGAAAATGCTTCGTCTTTTTTTGTCAATGTTCCTCTTGGAATTGAATATGGCGGTATTTTGGCTACTATTACCCAGGATGCATCAAATCATGGAAAATCCCGAAACACATGATAACTTGCACAAGAACAACCCCAATAATACTGAATTTAACTGTATGACGTCTAAGTTACTTCTCCATCTATATTAAGCTCCATGACATGTCGAATCAATCAGTAAATCAATAAGTTGATTGATCATTAGAACATTCAATCAACAATCATAAATCAGAGAATGAATCATCGAGTCAATGAAATCGAGGAAATCAACATTCTGAAATTAAACAAATTACATCAACATAAAAATAGAGTTAAATCAATTTCCTTTGTCTGAAATGCATAATTATCATTTAAATAAAAACCTCCAAATTTATGGTCAATTACAATAAACCCATTCACAGTTTCTATAAGACTATATGATCTACGTAAATAACCGAGGTATATCAAGTGAAAAAATACGAGTTGCTTCCCTTATCTTCGAGTAAAATTGATATCTCTTATGATTAAACAAAACCGCTAGTTTTTCTGATTAAATGTCCGCTTTTAAAATGTATTACACCAATAGCAAACGTTGGATCTTAGCTTCATCATAGTATATTCTTCAACACATCATTTGACTCCACAAAGTATTCAAATGAACAGTTAACCCTACCACATTGCAGACCATTTTACATACAATTTATACAGTGAGAAAACAACCGGTTATCTTTAATCCTAAAACTACTGATAAGGAAAGCCTCTCGTCTGCTAGTTCTGAAAGTGTTTACCGGTGTATTAAATATTTACAACACATTGAACTGCTTACTTAACCTGTAGGTATATTAACTGATAATATAGCTATATGCTTTCTATTGGCCGCCACAATCATAAGTTCATTTAATGAAGTTATTATAAAATACATCATAATCATAAATAAATTCTAAACTCACCAGTTCGTGGAATTGAATGTACCAAAAAAAGCATTATCTTCTTCAAACACGCATACTGTCAAACTCTCTCTCTCTCTCTGCTGTAACTTCTGCAAAATATAATAAACACAATGTGCAAAGTGATATGAATAAATTGTGAGATTAAGTAAACAGAGAGCTAGATTAACGGATTTTTCTGAAAACAATTCTCAAAGGTTCCAAATCACGAAAACTGATGACATTTCAAATGGAAAAGAGTCAAATCGGCCCTATACCAACTCGGCACGGGTCAACTCGGCCCACTTTACAAAAATATATATAACGTATTAACTTTGCTTTGCATGTTGTTAAAGTAAATGAATAATGAGAAATATCTTATTATTATATAATTTTACATTGTAGATCTACTTCTACGGAAATAAAGTATATTTAGAAAAAAAAGTTATTTTATTTGTCTTGCAGATTCGATAAAATTAATATAGATCTAATGAAAATGTGTTTCCTTAGATGCATTTTGTTTGTATTAAAAGTACTATTCAAAAAATAAGAAACAAAAACGTGTTTACTTAATATCATAAGCTTCTAATTAATTGCAGGTGGTCACTAATCAAATTTGAATGAATGAGTTAGTGGGACACTGAAGGTATTTAAATTTACGGTTAAACCTACCACGAGTCAGAAATACATTGAGATACGCAATCGGTTATCTTTACTCACTATTCTACTGATAAGAAAGCCTGTCTGCTGCTAGTTCGGAAACTGTCAATCCATGTATTATAAATAATTACAATAAATAGTGAAAACACAAACCTAAATATTATTAATTGAAAAGTGGGCCGAGTTGACCCGTGCCGAGTTGGAATATCAAATCAGACCACACTCGTTACTTAATTAAAAATCATCTATGACAAACACTCTATAAAACACTAATTTAAACCAAATGCAACTCAAAATAATACTGACCAACTATCAATAATCCATATTTCCAATAAATTAAGAACACTTTGAACTTTTTACAAACTAAGCCGCTTAAACATAGACAAAACTAGTGATATTGCGGGGAAACAACTCAAACAACAAAAAAAAATATATCAAGACACCTGAATTATCAACACTGTTACACATCATGAAATCCAAATAAGAATTCATAAACAGATTAAATTAAGTTCAAATAATATTGGTAAGTTTTCTGTACCTACTTTAGAAAATGATGAGATCAGCTTTCACATACAAATATAGCGTCGAAAACTTTGTTTTGGTACGAACTACTTCCTTACGCAAAGTTAACGCGAATGAATACTAATGATATTTTTTACTGATTATATCCTGAAAACATGCAAATAATATACGATAGAAATAACAAAATCAAAAATGAACTACTGACAATTCAAAATCTTATCACTTGTGTGTGACAAGAAAATCTGTGTAGAACTACTTTGCGTTGTTCGGTACCCATTCTTCTATTGAAATCCCGCAAATTGTGATAGAACTGTATTCAATGTTAACGCAGCGAATACAAAAATTACTTGAATATTTTATTATTTTAATCAATAGGAACTCTTGCAACACATACTTATCCTTGGATTTTCATTTTTGAGGGTTTGTCAAGGTCAAATTACCGTCAATGCCCAATTGAATTAAATGGTACATAGTTTTTAATTATTGTCATAAAAATTTATTGTACCAAGAATAAAGACAGTCCATAAAAAAACTAAAACAAATATAGCCAATTATAGCAAAACATGTGAAATTACAATACTCTGACCGTCAATTTCAAAAATGAGTCAAGCTAAGTTTGAGCTTTTTCACAAATTTACCTGAAAAAAGTTGTATGATGACTATCTATCTATCTATTTATACATAGCAAAAATATAGCCAATTATAGCAAAATTCAAGCAAAGTTAATGATTTGACCTTCAAAGTCAAAATTATGGAGTGATTGTCAAAAATCTACTTGAAGAGTACTTGTTCAAAGGACTGTTCTTCCAGGTACGAAGACAATCTATCAATAAATAACAAAGTTATTGTCAATTATAGCAAAAATTAAGCATAAATCAATCAATTTACATTGATGGTCGGTGTGATTTATAGAGAATAGTCCATTATGGTCAATTTCTAGGTCTTGACCAAAGAGTTGCTATGTCCAATTAGGAAGGCTATTGAATGAGAAAGAATATGACCATTCTGAAAGTTTTCGGAAAGCAACGGTAACACCAACGATTACAACAATATGACTGTAGCGATAGCTCTGTAGATATTTTTGCATTTCAACAACATATCCTTACCTACGACTCCTTTATGATGACTGTGGCAATTTCTGAATATCAATAACACGATGCAGATTAAAATCTTAACTTTTCTAAGAGCAATATATTTAATATTTTACTTAAAATCAAAAATGTCTATTGGAATGGTTTTTGCTAGCCATAAAGGTGATCTTACGCTCTATGACATAAAATTTACACTCCGGCATTTTTTTCTAAACCGCAGTCATGAATATCAAGAAATCAAATAGAGCAGACTTAAGCAATTCTAGAACATTTATTTCTTATGTGTGTGGTAACATGTAACACTTTTCTACACAACTATGGTCCTCGTGAATTCTGATTTTGTTAACACACATGACATTGGTAGTGGCATCTACAACAATTTTACACAAATTGTCACGCCGTGTATAACAAGTATCTCAGGACTATACAACAATCCACACGAATAGTACAAAAGTAGCGCCTTTTCAGCACAGAGCTAGGATTGACACAAATAAATCAGTAAGCTCACGGATAAAATATTTAAAAGTAAATTAAATGAAAAGAAATGAATATGCGCAAACGGTTGCTATGGCATAATACTTTAAAGATCATTTTGAATATTTATATCGGCATAATTTAGTACAATTACGTATATAAAACTTTATTGTTTAGATATTCTGTAAACCTTTAACATTTGTCAAATGACTGACTACAGAAAAAGAAACATAAAAATAAAACCTTTTTATGCGGTTACCAGCGTAGCTCCGGTGCAGCATTTTCAAAACTGGCGGTAAGCTCGTAATAAAAGCCACAGTCAACCGTATACCGCTAGAATCATTCTTACTTCTAAAGTCAGTAACCGTAAGAATTCAATGGAATTTTATTATAAAGATATTGGAGGGTATGTCGGGGGTAGGGATGGAACCCTTCAACTACAATTAACAGTATTCATCTGGTGATATAGTTCCGGATACACATTTAAAAATACTAGTAAATGTTTTTGACATACAATGGAAAAAAACTCAAAGTAAATGTGTATATCATATAAATTTGAAATCATTTCGCTGTTTGTTTATGTCCAAAAAAAAAAAAAGAAAAAGAAATAAATAATAGTATCACAATAGAGTGTCTCCATTAACATTGATTAGCTAAATTTTCATTTGACGATAAGCGTTCAATGTACATTTAAACAAATATACATGCATGTTTATTATATGATATAAATATATCTGCAATCTCATTGGTCCAAACAGTAGTCAACGGAACTTTTAATAAAATCGTATACACTTGGTGAAGTATCATATTCACCGGCTGAATTGGATTTTCTAAAAATAGATGGAGACTCCAATTCAAAGAGATAAATTAGACATTATACGAGCAGAACCAAAATTGTTAGAAATTTTGCAATGACTTTATGTAGTATGGAGCTCCTTTCCCTTGCACTGTTTTTACAGGGATCCAGCATATGATTAATGCTCAGCTGACATTGATTCTGTCTTAGTAGGCATATCGTTTATTTCATCGGTCGGTCCCAAAGGATTTATGTTTTAAAAGGGTTATATATTGTGGTATTTTGTGTATTTGGCTCTTAGTTGTGAACTTGAAAATATATTCAACTAGATCTGTGAAATATTTTTGTATTAGTGTAGAGTATGGTTTGGATTGAATACATGACCAACTCTGACTGGGTGTTCAATCTATATTTATTTTATTTATTTTGATGATGTGAAAATGAAACCTATAAAAGCTATGAACTTGAAACTTCATAGGATGATATATCTTATTAAGAGAAATGCAGTGCTTAAAAACAATTAAAAAATTGTATTATACAGTTAAGTAGGAATGTTTTCACATGACCTTAATAACTTAGGATATGTTTTCTGCTTTTTAATTGTGTCTTTTGACAGTTTGTCTGTGGTATGCAGGTTTCATAACCTCCGATCCCCTTTCAAAAATTCTATTTTATTTAGTTTCACCCATTGTGTTCTCGTTTAGGGCACAAGCAATTTTAAATGTTTAGGACAATATGCCGCTTTGTGCCACAATGTAGGTTCCATGATAGCGTTCATATGAACACATCTATACAGATGTATAAGTAATACTTAAGTTTACCCGTTCATGTTAAATTCTGCTTAAGCTGGTGCTAGGAGGCGTGGACGGTAGCTTGCAGTTATGAACAGGCTCAAACAAATCGAGTCTGCATTTTCAATTTTGCAGAGTTGTATTTTCCTATTCTGTATTTTATAACTTATATGCATTATAATGTGTGTTTCAAACTGTAACCTTTCTTCTGAAGAAAAAATGGCAATAATACAACTTTCAAGAATATATTAAATAGAATGGTATGGGTAATTTTATAAAAATAATGGATTCACAAACTTTATTTGAAATTTGGCAAGTATCTACACTGTAACCGAAATCTTGGTATATACTGTAACAAAATCGGATCAAAGTCGCTCTGCAATACTCTCCTCGCTCTATACTGTAACATTGTTTATTTTTTCAAACGAACAGGAAAATAGGTTCAACTGGTCATTTACTTTTAAAAACGTTTCTAAACACAAAGGACTAACGTTATGTAGGTTTACTTTTGTAGACATGCTAAAATAATGTCGGAATTGGACGAAACATGCGTTGGTCTCTCAATTCAAATTTTCAATCTGTCAAGTCAGCACATTTATGAGACAATAAAGAGATAAAAATGCGCTTCATGGTATGAATAAATATATGACTAGATACCTGATCCAGTTCCTTATAAGCAAATTACAAAAACATCTTTTAGAAATTGAACTACTTGTATTATGGACCAAAATAAAATCACCTACCCGTTTTCGCCACATATAATCCTAAATCTTGAAAATTCTATACTGTAACTGGAAAGCGCGATACTGTAACAGGTTCCCGACGGTGTCTTTCGTAAAAAAAGATGTCGGTAAAAGTGGTAAAGCTGTCAACTGCTGCATCAAACATCAAAAGAATTTCAGCAATATTCAAGCAATTCAAATACAAGGTGAGAAAGAACCAGCGTTGGATAAATGAACAAGATTAACGAAACGAAACTGAATTTACTCCTCGTATTACGGAATATTAGGAATATCTTGATATGGTAGCTGGCATCCGTCGAATTGAAAATAAAGATTCAGGTCTAATAAAACGTTCGTATAAATGGGTTTATATCGGGGTGGTCGCAAAGCGGTTTTATACTTCATTCAATTTCAATGCAACTTAAACTAAATTTATTTATATACAAAATTGTAACGTTTTGTTATGACAAATGAATGCAATAATAAGTTTTAAAAATGAAAATGGTCACACATGACGAAGTTCATTTTGAAGGAAAATGCACTGTGATTTTTGCGTGAAACTGAATAAATCCCTGCCAGCAATATTGTTGATGCTCAAATAAATTGATTCAAATGTTGGCAGAACTATTGTCGTGCAGGTCACTGACAATGGAAACGAAAACAGAGGGCAAACAATCATTCATTCTTCGCTGCGCAATGGGTTCTACCTTCCTGAGCAAAACATCGCAGAGGTATATAAACTACCTTCTCACATGTGATCTGCCACACAGGATTGTATTACTAAGATCTGCGTGTACTGTTTTAAGGATTTACATTGTTGGCGTCACTATCCTTAATCTGAGCGCTTCATGTGGTAAAGAATGATAAATTTCAAAGTGGCATTTAGTGTTCTCTGTAAAATGATTTACAATTATTTTAAATATACATGTATTAAGTATTTAGTCCAAATATTAATATTGCTTTATCAATATCATATGCACGTGATAAAATACTGTTATCCGCTTAATATTTCATTGCCCCTCGTACATTCAATATGAAGAAACGTTAAACAACTATCAATATTCAATATTGACTTTACATGTACGTAAATACATACGTTTTAACAGGACAAATGTTTCATGATTTAAAGTGTTAATTAATATAACCAGATAAGTCTGTAAATATATATGCATTGGTTTAAGTTGACTATCTTGAAATATTGATTTACAAATTTTATTATGAATTTCATTGTGCTCCACACTTTTAACCGACCATGAACTGTATCTCTATATCTCGATCATAGTGTACGGTGCTGTATTGAAGTAAATGCAATTTATCTATCATAACGATCGTAATGGAACCCATGTGAGAGGTTTAAAGAACAGACATTACAATTTAGCCTACTAATGTGTGAAAACTGACATTTTTGATTAATTAAGACTTAATTCGAAAATTATAAAATAGAAGATATTGTTGGATAGACACCTATATAAGTAAGTATTTATTTTGTTAATAAGAACATGCTAAAAAATAAGTTGTAACAATTTAAAGTTTATTACCATGTTAACAATATAATCTGTCGGAATCATTTTTAAAAAAGTGAAGAAAAAAACACACACACACGCACGCACGCACGCTCGCACGCACGCACCACACACACACACACATCCTAAAGAACGCCAAAATCGGCAAAATTGAATATGTTGCAGCTTCAGCTTTATTAAGCCTGTCCTTGGACGGTACTGAAAAGCGCAAATTACCGTCCATGCCCCATAACACCGGCTTTAGTAGAATTCAGGATATAAACGTGTCTAATGATTTTAATATTTGCCAATTGACGGACGGACGACCAGTTCCATTAAATTAAACTGATATCAGAGATCTCATTGGCCTTTCAAAATTAAGAAAAAGAATGTAAAGGATCTTTCTTAAACGTATACACGTCTAAATCACATTCCTAAATAATTTGAAGGAGTTTCGGAAGCAAAGCTTAGTTTCCTCCGACTTATCAATAGACAACAGTTCACATCGCTTTTAAAAATTTAAATAGTTCTTTAAAAAACAATTTATTTAACATTAGAATTAACTGTTAGAAAATGCATTTGATAACTTGTGTCTAATATGACGAAACCACCAATAAGGCTCCTTATCCCAAAAACTCATTTACATGAATATTCCGAAAGACACAACATCACAAACTCTGAACCGTGTGGTACTATTATTGGATTATGTTCAGTGTTTATGATTATATTATAATTGATGCTGTGTTCAGTGATTTGAATTCATGATTGACATACACGTATCTTTGCGCATCTATGAAGCACGTGTATCTACTTTTACCTGAATATGTCTGTGTGAGGCACAATAACCGTAACAAGACAACACATCTCACAGTGCTCCATTGATCTAACAACCATTCAATATAATGTCAACTAACGTAAATATAAATATGAAAATCACTTGGAATATTTCATTTAAAGTGTATTTCGATATTTGCACTAGTTTCCTAGATCCAAGGATTAGGTTTACCGACAAAACGTGCCACCTTTTCAATTTTGATTTTCATTTCATTCAATTAAAAAACGCTACATATTGCTTTATCGAATCAACTTTGTGTAACTCTAAAATGACGTTCATCTTCAATATACGATTTATATGAATTGAAGCAAAATTGTAGATTTAAATTATATTTTGTATTGGCGTCCTTGAACGAATGTTTACAAATGAGACTTTGCAAAAGTAATTACAGTAACCTTCACTTATAGCGAACACGGTCATAGCGAGCTTCCAATTTCTGTTGGTCCGAAATGCCATTCTTTATTCAATATTAAAATTCGGTTATAGCGAACACGGTTATAAAGAATTATCGCTTATAGGGAACTCATTTTTAAGTCCCAATTAAGTTAAGGTACATAAAATTACACTTTTATAACGAACTACAAAATATCAGTTATTCGTAAATAGATCCCGCTTTTTCTACACAGATTAAAACTCGGCCGAATGTACCGTTTATAGTTCCATGTATCATGATGAATTTTCTTCGAAACGAAAGCTTTTAATTCTTCGGATAACAGGTCGTATTTCGAGTTTAATGTACATGTAGAAGAGCGAGTTTTTAAAAGTTTACAGGATATTGAATTTTACCTGAAGAGTTGTAAACATTCGCAAACTTAAATAAGCGACTTCTCGCAAATTGACCGTCTTCCTACATGATACTGAATTGTCAATAAATAACAATATTATTTATATCGTTTAATTATGATATAAATATATAAATACATATAAAAATTATATTTAAAATAAAAACATTGCAATTATTTCATTGAATCAATGTAAGCGAGACAACAATGACGTACCCATATGAGTTATTATTCTTTATCAATTGCTCTTCAAATTGGAGGACGATGGAAAACTCTTCACTATATGTAAATTTGTTAGCTATCAAAACCATTGATACAAGGAACTAATTTGCTATATATTTACAAGGAACTCTGGTTATAAAGAACATATTTTGAATGTCCCAATGAGTTCGTTATAAGCGTAGTTTACTGTATTTCCATAATTAAATAAGCTTTTAGATAACACTTCTTCATGTATTCAACACTCCGAAATAACCTACGCAATATAAGGAAGATATACTTTTGTCTTGTATGTTTTTAAAGATGTTTCTTGTGGATATTCCATATTTCGGCAATGATTACCAATTCGCATAAATAAAATTGTAGGTAAAATTGTTAAATCATCGTTGTGAGATCGATCTTTATTCTAGACCAAGTATATACAAGAGTGCACATATCACAAAAATATACATAAAGTTCTTATTCAAAATATCTTAGTAAAGGAAGTGTATATCATTTTATTTTCTTTCTTCTAGAGTTCTGTATGGCTGACAATTTAAAGCAGGACGAACAACGTAACAACGAATAAAAATGGAAACAATGGAGATGTCATCATCGGTAAACTTGATTTCTGTTAAGTTTTGATTTTTAATAGTTTTCAGATTATATAGATTATCGTAGGATTACACACTTTGCTATTGTAAATTATATTTTAAGATCTATATAATTATATGATTTTCATACAGTTATCGTATAGACTACACTGTAATACCTTTTTACTAAATACTTTGAGTAAAAGCATGTCAAAATTATAATAAAAAGAACATCTGTTCGATTCTATACTTTGATATGATGTTGGTTTTATTTAATAAAGCAAATGTACTAAATCAAAGTCATTAAGCAGCCAAAGTCGCGCAAATTTTCAAACAGAATATCCAATCTCATTTATTAAAACAATTTATTATAATTCACGTTGCAGATAAACTATGATAAAGCTAGAGGGCATGAACACTACCTGAGGCATATATTGTTATTGGAACAAGCTTCGCCTATTGCATTGACGGCCATTATAAAAAGAGAAGTGACAAAATGTGGAAGAGATCTTTGTATTTTGTTAAATGAGAATAGTCATACAATTAAAACACAGTATGAAACAGAGTTTCTTCAATTATTTCAAGAAGATAATATCAATGACTACATTGATACATGGGACACACTTCAATTATGTGCTGTGACATCAGTTTTATTTAAATCAGGTCTAACTGGTACAGAAGTTAAAGCTATTCAATGTATATATGATCAGAGAAAAGATATTGAAAAATACGTAGAATATGCCTCCCTTACATACAATACCTACAAGGAGAAACAAGAATTATTGCACGAACAATTACTCGAGTTGATAACGCTCATAGACGACCAAGCTAATCTTGATTGTAAACGTATGATATTTTCATTTGAATCAAAATTAATGACGTTAAGCGAACAACAGATAGGCAAACTAACACGGACAAATGATATTAAAACTCATCTGAAAATTGCAATGGAAGTAGATGTCGTAACAGATAATGATATCACTAGCGAAGAAGACGATCAAAAGCTTCCGACCAATTGTAAGTATTGCTGTTACAGTATGACTTTAAATTGATCCATATGGTTATTTTGTATCCAAACACATCACTTTATCTGCAAGTTGTCAATAAGTGTTTATATATTTACCAATTATCTATATTAATTTTATTCATCCAAAACTTATTCTTTTTATGATTAAAAATTTACTAAATTTAAGTCGACAGATTCATTTTCTACTGTCCCCCCTCCTCCAATCATATTTAACAACAGTTTTTCATTAACAGCTCTTATAAATCATAGATTTCGGTTGTAAGCACACTAACGGTGACCGACATTCGGCATTTGTTTTAAACAACACTACTACTTACGGTATAGACCCTTTCATTTAAGACCGTATTCAAGTTGTCGTCCTTGGATGACGTCATTGGGGGATACGGTGGACAATGCCGATACGATTAAGTACAATAATAGAGGGATATAAAGATCTTAATCCTTTCTCTTGTAAGATTGGCAGATTGAAATTGCCAAAATTTTGTGTAATTGAATAAGATATTACATAAAAAGGATGGTGAAATGAATAAAAATGTTTACTATAATAAGGTTAACGATTTGTTTTAATAGTAGACCATATTGCTGGGTAACTGATCATGATTACCATTTTCGTTAGATTCTTAATAATGAAAATTTTACCAGGCAGTTAAATCGTACTAACTTGCTAATACCAGAGATATAGATAATGTATCTATGTCTCTGCTAATATACAATACCCAAAAGATATTTTGAGTTTCAAAAATGTAAGGATTCTGTAGTTTCGAAAAACGGCTGCGTAATAATTAATTGCAAGATACTGGTTTATTAAAAATCATTTTGATTTAAGCATTACTAAGACAAAAGAAAAAAACAATATTAATCTATGTAATTTCCAAAAAAAAATGTAAAGGCATAAAAAGTAAAATTCTTTTGAATTTACTTGACTGTATACTATTTGTGATTGCAAAAATGCACTCTCAAAAAAATCGTACATCACACCAATATATTTAAGCTGGTAAAGTAATATTTTCAACTGGACATTTTTTAATTCATACTCAGCTTAACAAATATTAAAAAATAAACAAGTTGTGAAACACGTTCATAGAATTTCGTTTTTAAACTGAATTATAATTTTATGTATTTTTGACTGTGCCAGTAGGTAGGACTCTGGATCGAGTATCAAATCAGTAAGGCATGACCAATAATGTCCCTAGGATGATCCATAACAAAATTCGGACCATAAATATTTTGATAACTAACAAAAGTGACGTAATCTGATTTTATGTTATAACTCTAAAAATGCACCCTGGTGATTTATGATAGCACAGCCAATTAAGTGCCGCTTGTATATACAACATATGCACCCTGTTAAATAATATGTTACGGCCCATGCAGTGGCGCTTATATATACACATCTATTTATCTATGAAATAAGTAACTGGGAAAAGGTGTCTATTTTTATAATCATAAGAATAGATTTTTACTATCAAAATTATCTTAATATCTTCTGGTGCGAATCTTAAATTATAAAAGTCATTGCCAGATGGTTTTCCTTCTTTCCAGAATATTTATAAAATTATATCCTTCACAGGTTCTTTAAAATATTATTTATACGCCATAATGAAAAAGAATCAGTAAGTATTTGCAGAATGCATTCTGTTATTGTTCTATTAAAGCTTGAAAAACAATCATTTAAAGACATTGGCAATCTTATCACAAATACGCCGGAATTTTCTAAATGACTGAAAATAACACAGAAAACTAGAAAATGAACATCTAAATTTATAATAGGCAATTTCAGTGTGTATAGGTGTTTATAAAATATAAAAATTTGATTTAGTTACTAGCTTCTTATCCTGGCATTAGAGCAAATCTAGATCTTATAAATATATTCACTTTGAAATTTCGCTGTTTCACTTCGTAGCGAGAATTAATCTCAATCTTTGTTTTTGTATTTTTCTATTGTCTTGATATTGAATTTATGTATGCATGCGTAAGTTTTACATGGTAGAATCATAATTGAACTATCAGTATTTACGTATTTAACTTTTCAATAAGCTAACATTCTATGCGGCCTGCATAGTTTTATCCCCCATTTACGTCACATCCAGTAAGGTAAGTAACTCTTCCCTGACTGTTATCGCTTAAATGAAAGGGTCTAGAGAAGCATAAGCATTGACCTTATAGGTTATGGGGCATTAACCTTATACTGCCTACAGTGGTAAATACTTTGAAAACATTTAAGGGTTTTTTTTGACGTCGCTGCTTAAAACGTTATGTTGTCATTAGGCTTTCCGTTTGCTCTGTTATGCCTGTACTGGTTTCCTAGCAGTTTCCGGCCCAAGTTGCTCTTCTTAACAAATAAAAAAATGTCTACGGACGAGTACAAATATTTGTCAGAACAAGTACCTGTCAAACCTTACCATGTTTTTAATGTTGCTCTTAAATCTTACTGTTTAATTGGATTAGAAATATTACACCTTTTCTCACTTTTATTCAAAATTTCCTAGCAGTTTTTCGGACCCTTTTTTTGTTTTGAATATGGTTCAGTACCAGTAAACAATGTTCATATGTTGTTTTATTTTTCGAAAAAATATGACTTCTCAACCATTTCCCTGTCGGCTGCAAATATTTGTTTAAAAGTTTTTTAGAAAAGGATCTTAGTGTTATTGTACATGGGCATTCAAACTAGAATTCCACTGGCGTTGCTTATTTTTAAAGTTGCAAGTTCTCTTATGTAACTTTAAACCACAGGTAAAACTTAAAAACATGTCAATCGCTGTACTATTTTAACCGTTTTGTTGCATATAAAACACGTGTCTCTCTGATCTGATTGATGAAGTAACATAGATGCCTTACTGGGTAAAAAATAGACAGTACTGAATGCAAATGTTATAAGGCCGAAAAACTCCAAGGGGCCGGAAACTGCTTGGTAACCAGTAGTGGTCATAATATGTATAATTGTTATAATTACTTGTTTCAATGTAACGAGGATATGTTACGCATTAATATAGTGTTTGTTACATGAACTTTTGATAAATACTTTTGAGAATTAATGGCTTAATTTCGCGTATTTCTCGATCAAATCTCGTACTTTTCGATATTTATGCCTAAAGTACAAGTGCAACAAAAATTAATGTTTGCCTGTCCGAACAAAAACCATGCTTGGAAAGATATATTAATGTAGAACATTTATGTAATGTTTACTTCCAGGTGAAATTGTCATATTCTTGTTTGTGCCTTGTTTTCATGATGTTGTCAGTTTTATTTTCATAACATTATCTTGTAAGACGCTGATATGTTTACAATTCTGTATTATATGTTATGTATGTCATACGTTTTCAGATCGTTTTCAATTTGATAATAGCACGAGCAGTATTCAATAATTTTATATTTGTGAATTATAATCTAATAAACGAAATACAATATACTTCAGGCCAAATGTTCACTGAAACACTTCGGAACAAAAGTGTCTACATCAATGATTCAGCTATTTTGACATGTAAACTCAACCTTCCAATAGATGAAAATGTTGAGTGGAGGAAGGATTACAAGCCGGTTGAAATTTCAAACAATTTAATGGTCATGAGCAAGAATGGCAATCATTGGTTAGCGATTTCCCGTGCATCATTAGATGATACGGGTCAATATACGTGTGTATGTGGCCATATTTCAACATCAGCGGATCTTACTGTTATAGGTATGCTTTAATCGAATTATAACAACTACGCTGTGTTCTGTTACATGCTTAGAACAGAGTAAAGAATAACATACCTTACCTGGGCACTTACTATTTCCTAACTTTCAAGCTTCAATTAGAAAGCAAACTTAGTATTATGTAAATTATTATTCAGACACGAAATTTTACATTAGGCTTTAACTGTTCAGTTGACTGTCTTCACTTTATTATTTTTTAATTCGTTAGACAATTATCTTGACGAAATAACTCAAATGCAAGAGAAGTGAAATGTAAATGATAGGCACAATTGCAATATATACAGTTCTTTATCACATACCCATAATTGTTGCTCTTGATGTACACGACTTAGAGGGACCACATATTTGAACATTCACGGAAAATATCCTTTGCTTCCTACAATAAATCATTTTAATGTACGACTTATTTTCAAAAAAGTATGTTTGTTTATTTTTTTGCACTTACCTAATTCCGCAGATAGTAGATTTTAATATAGGACTCTTAGAAATTAAGGTATGATTTGTTTCATTTACTTATTCCTATTTTTTAACAGGAGTTGAACATTAGTGTGGTCTTATCTTCCAGTCAAGATTGCGGTTATTGAATGGAACATTGATTATAGAATTAAGTGCTCTGCTACACGAGTAGGACCTGTCTGGCAACACAAAGGACTTCTAACAATTCTTTTCTGTAGAAAGGTTCTAAAAAAAATTTACAATGCAAGAGGTTTCTACACACACTTGTTGATTCACGAATTACATTAGACACGGGATGAATCAATTGACTTTGGGCAATGTTATCTAAAAACAACCAGTTCAAATAAACAAGGTCAAATATTTAATCTTTTCTATCGTTTTTGTAATATTACCCACGTATTTATTATAGTTTTCATTTAGTCTCTATCAGGTCCTTTAAATTCATTAGTTTTTTTAAGACATTATTTGGTCCAAACAGCTGGTAATCTATTACTTCAATGCATTATTTCTACCCTATTTGTCAATACAAGGGAAAATTAGTTGTTTCAATTTCTGTAAATCTAATTTCGTGGACGACCCTTATCACAGAAAACACGATAACAACAAGGAATTTTACAGAATGGATGAAGAGGGCTCTGCCGCTTACAACATATTTAATGTTTTAGAAAGGTCTTTTCCGACCAAGGCTGTCCAAAAGCAACATAAGAACTAATAGAAAAATTTGGAATCCTTGCACACTTGTACAGGAAGTCTTCTCCACATAAACGCCCATGCCAACGACAAAGAAAAGGAACATCATTGTTTATGTTCCCAAAGTCAGAACCAGTTCAAGACAAATGTGCTTTCCAAACGGGGTATTTTGTATGGGCACGTTTATAATCAAATCATTTATAATACTCGCTTTTCACAGATCCATATTCACAATCAGATATCCAGGAATTGGAGCAAGTGGATTGCGGATGGGCAGTGTTGCACATCTTTGTTACATATTTTTTACTGGAACAATGCAAGGATCAGCTTAAGAGGTCGACTGTTCCCGGATTTATTAGTATGCGTATAAAAACAACTTGAATATAGAATAATGCTTGGAGATACCATCCGATGGGGAAATAAGATTGGTTTGCAAGTACAACATCTCACCACAGTCATCAAATTATTGTTGTATGTAATTTCATTGAACATTCATAATAATTATTTATGCTTTCAGTGTTTTTATATACAAATGTATCAAAATTGATTAGTATTGTTGAAAACCATAGTGAATTATAAACAATACTAATTTTCACTGTTAGCCGGGACTATTCTGCTGCGAAATGAAAGAAAATCATAACCACAATGAATAACAAGGCAGAAAATGGACATGCCCGTTCATTAACGTCAAAATATTGCTTATTTTAGGAAAAAAGGTCTTATGTTCATCATACAACTTCATGTTAAACAATCTAAACAAAAATTTAGAGGACATTTACAGAACTTAATTCAAAAACTTATGGATGTGGAAACTCATGCTATCATGGGGAGGTCAACCAAAAGGAGAATGCGGGCGACGTTAACGCCGGCAAAATCAGTAAAAAATTATTTTTTTAACTATAAAAGAAACATTTCATTTGTTTAACATATTAAAAGATTGAAATATATTTCATTCAGTTGACACCCAGTTATATTTTCACTTCGTTGGTAGAACCGCCAAACTCGTGAAAATATTGCATCTGGTAGTTCAACTCAGTGAAATTACTTATTTCCAATCTTAACAATGCAAACAAACACAATATCCTCTACTATTATATCATGTTTTATATTTAAGCCTCATTATTGCATGTCTATAAACAGTCTTTTCCGAGATTGGTTTTTTCTAAACATTGATTAATTTTATAAGTGCAGTATTTTTAGCAGACAAATTAAAATGAATTTTAGATAACTATTAGTGTTAACTTTTCAGGCAGGGGAGCAGCAAGGATGAATATTCTTCACAGTCCAAACTGTGAACTATCTGAAAATCAACTAAACACGTTCATCATAATGTTCAAAGAAGTAATAGAAATCAAAGGATACCAAACACATCGGTAAATACACCTTTGAAGGGGAGCCAAGGCCCGTAGAAGAAGCATTCCGTTTACTAGTTATATGGTAATACTCCTATTGGATGATAATAGCTATAACGTGTTTAGGACAGTAGTAAAATCAGGAGTCGTCAAACATAGCAATAAGACCCACTGAAAGGCCCGGCGTTGCAACGCATTAACAATTATATAGATTTTTGTAATTAATCCTAAAGGTAATGTCAGTAATTATAAGACAGATTTATGCCGTTTGGCGATAACATTTATATTGTTCTTGTATTAGCAATTGTGTAGGAAATAATCGTTACTTTCTCTTCTCAATTAAGAACTACGATAAAATCAGAATTGTAATTAAGTTTATTGACCTGTATCTTGCAATTCTTAATGTTTTACTATTTGTTTATTTGCACAGTTGTATGATATAACTAAAAAAGTACATTTCAGGTTCTGCTTTTTGGCATTAGGTGTTTAACATTTTATTGCGCTATGTTAAGTAGAAAAAATTGTGCTAAAGAAGTAAATAACAATTATTTGACTATAAATAGTAATACAACACTTTGTATTATGTTTCTATTGAATCAACTGCTGTATTCTTCCTCTTGCGAGCTGATCTCGTTACCATTTTCCTTTTCACACATTTCACGCATTATTTGGTATTAAAAAGATATGCAAAGAATACAGGATAAAATGTCAACAAAGCTCTTAACAAGTTAAACAATTCGGCATTGTGTTGATAACAAAAATTTAACCTTGTAAAATCTTAAGTTTATTTAGGGACGTAACCATTATTAATTTCTTAGCTTTCATGGACTAATTATGCATTCTGTATTTTTGTTCAATGCAATCATTCTTGTCAAATGATTTTAGCCGGAGTCCTATCACAAATTTCTTACACAGATGCAAACAAAACCAGATTCGAGATTAACCCTTGGAAGACAGGATTTGAGAGAAACTAAGAGAAGCATGGATGTTCTATCATTGAGAGAAATGACCAACAGCAACAAGCAAACAGGGCAGTTTTTAGCTACTTGCATTTGAGTATTTATATGAAAAAAATGCTTTCTCGGGACCGATTAAGTAGGCAATTATTTGAAATTAACAGGCATGTTGATTTTCAAGCTTCAAAAAATGCGATATTAGTTTTCAACAAAGCTTCTTTGGAGAATCACTGTTGATTCTAATGTGTAATTGCAAACGAATCAATTACTTGAGAAAAGATGTTAAAACACTTGTTTTTCTGTACAGCCATCCACGGTGCAACGCTTATTATTAAGGGACCTCGTATTAGATTCTTTAAAACTTTAAAGAGTACAATGAGGCAATATTTAACATTACGGAGTTAAGTTGTAAGATTATTCTAATTGGCATGAAAAGTGTTGTATTACGTAATAAAACTTTTCAGTTGGTCAATTCAAACAGTTTCTTACCTTCCGCAAATTCTTATTTTCTAGATATCAAAATTTGTTTTTAGGACGGAGGAATTCATAGTTTTCCGTCACTATGTTATAATGGTCTAGGAATTAGGAAATTAAATGAATTTTACTAAATCAAATTATAAATTAAATACAGTTCTCTCCTTCGTCATGTTTATTTGTCTTACGATAAAGCGCCTGATTCGGATAATATATATAACGTAACAACTTTTTGTTTAATTTTACCTTTTCTTCGCTTGGAATTTGAAACTTCAAACTGATAAAGATGCACAGATAAAAGTGGTCCTTAGTTTTAATTTTTGACAAATCAAACTTGTACTAACTTCTAACTTGGTTCATTTAAGGGACCACGATTTTTTAAAATTAAAACATAAGTCATTAACGAGTACGTAAAAAACAGCTGTAAGTTCAAAATTCCTGTACTCCGTTTGAAAAAGACATTACGATTTATATCCTCTTACTGCCCAGCTTCAACAATTGGTTTCCTTTTTATTGATAGAACTTAAACATGTAAAACATTATTGCATAATGACTAAGATTTTAATATATTATATAACTTATATACTTCGTACAAAATGTTAAATCGCTACAAGGGCAAAGAAGAATTAAATTAAAAAATGAAGCTACAACACAAGAATCGCAGATTTCGAAATGAAAATTATGTGGTTGAGATAGGAACGGTAGGTATGCAGGGGAAGAGGGGGGTGTTAGTAGATTACACTTAATAAAATGGTTGGGTATAAGATGAGGAGGGTGCGATATGCAGAGGAGACGCATTTTCTTTTTAGAAGAAACGTATCCTTTTTTTCTTAAACATAAACCAATTCACAAAACGCAACATCAAAAAGATTTCTAAAGAATAATATTGCTGGTAAAACGAAATATGCATAAAAAATCTATATAGTTTCATCCTGTAAATTAAAACAATCCGAGTTTGGCAACTTTGTGTCTTTTTAACTGGGCTTGTAATATAAACAGCAAACAATTATGTCTGTTGTTATTTTTAAAGTTAAAAACACACAAGGTGTTGGACTGTCGGAATTATCTTTGCAAAAATATGTCTGGTCTAAAAATGTTCTTTTTCCCATTCACTATACATGCCAACAAACTTAGTTAATATAAGTAATATAATAAATAAAGCATTTATTTAGTTTTTAAGCTTATTGGAATATTCAATGTACAAAATTGCATTTGGTCGATTTGTTATTTTTATATTTTCACATAAAGGAAATGAGCTCTTCAGTCTTAATGCTATCTTTTAATCTGCCGGAGAAACAAAAAGATCTTACAGGTAATTATGAAAAATAATAACTTTAAAAAACTTGATTCAACGGCTTTATTTGTAAGAAATTTAGAGATTTGTTAGAATTGAAAGAGGGACAAAAGAAACAAATTAAGGACATAATTTTAATTATGATTATTTCCTTCGTTGAGTGAACGTTACACGAATAATTAGTAACTAAAACCTAGGTTGAAACAGATAGTATTTGCGGAAAATATATCAATAATTCATCAAAGAACCATCTTCTTTACTAAAGATCTTTCTGTTGTTCTTGCATAACTAGGCCCACCTAGTGTATATTACGAAGGCGGGAAACTACTTTTACAAGATAGTAACTTACGCAAGCATGGCACTTGGTTTTAAGAGAAGCATGCCCACGGGGCGCCATTGTATACAAAGATTACACACGAAGGCTGACGAACCCTCTTGTTACAGTTCAGTTGGGAAGAAATAAACACGAAACCCAAATTGTAAACTTATTTTAAGATACGCTCACATATAAACAATGTGACTGCTTATATCTGCTTATTTTGAGTCCACGTAAATTGTCTGCATTAATTTTTCTATTATGTTTTTTTTTTCAGAGCACTTCTTGCTTGATCTACAGATAAATGTTATTGCTAAAAATGGTGACAGAAGTGCTGAAGGGAATCAAAGAGTTTATGAAGTAATGAGAGACTATATTAAAGATAAAGATGATATGATTGGTTTACCTTTTGATGAAAGATCAACTGATACACCAGTCTATCACCTCGTAGATTTCATTAAGGCAATAAAAAAAATGCCGTATCGTTTGATATTTCTATCACTGACCAATCGTCAACAAACATACAAATCAACTGCCACAGTTCAAAGACCATGGAAGATTTTCTTAAGTCTACCATCAGTAACGAATTTCAACAAGAATTGTTAGGCCTTAGACGATGGCTACAAGTGAAATATGAAATTGAATCGCATGACATAACTGCCTATTGCTCATCAAATGGCATAGAGAATGCAAAACAACGGCTTCGTAAGTTTAATATGAATAATTATCATTATGATATATGATATCTTTTATATTTAACAGTGTAGTCTGTATGTTTGTAATCAGTGCATATTAAAAGTATTAAATGACTGATTAAAGATATGTAAGAATTTTTGAAAACTTTATAGGTCGACATTTTTTATTCTGTAAACACAAAATGTACAAATGTTTAAGAGTGTAAATCTACTGTCTTCAGACTTTACTGACGTAACAAGAACTATGACTTGTGCCGAGCATCAAAATACACAATGTACTCTCTATTGTCCTGATCATGACACGTTTATATGTACAGCATGCAGGGAATCAAGACATTGGTAATTATACATTTCTTACAATCAGTAATTTGTAGTGGTTAATATGGTTCAAAATGTATCAAATTAAACAAACGAATTTTAAAAGCGTTTAACAATGACTGATTACTTATCTATTAGAAACATTTAAGTTTGATTTCTCTTAAATTACTTGAAAAAAAATAGGAAAAAATAGTTTGACTAGAAAGATTATTCGATACCTTTTATTTGTAATATTTCCAGCTGCGTTAAAGGATTTGTTTATCTTTGAAATAGATTCATAATTGAGTCATATCTTATTATCCGATTGTTTGTAAAATATCATTAATGAAACACAAATGTGAGCAATAGTTAAATCTCTCTCACACGACAAAACATTTTTATTGACCCGAAACTTAAAAAGTATTACTCATTTTATTTGAAAGCGTGCGACAATGACTGACAACTAATCAGTCAGAAACATTTAAGTTTGATTTCACTTAAAAAATTGTAAACAAATTAGAATCATTTAATCATCTGATACTTTTATTGACCCGATACTTTTATCCCTAATTTTACCATACTGAAATGATTTAAATTTATTTGGTTAGAAAGACGGATGAAACAATATATATTTTCCTTGATAAACATTCGAGTGTCGACAAAATTATAAGTCTTCTTGTTATAGCGATTGACCGAAATCACATTTGGTCTACACTAAGATACAGGTACAGTGAGTGACTAAATTGTTTCGAATTACTGGAGGGTTTATCCAGCAGGTGATGCGGTTTTGACTCTTTGCTTGTAACATCCGAGGTTAGCCAAAATTATCCGTTCTGTTTTGGCGCAATATGACCTAAACTGTGTTGATCAGTACGCCGTAAAACAAAACAAACAAACTAACAATACATTTTCATATCGACAAAAATTTTAGCATTTTAATTTTGTAGTTTCTTTTATCAATTAAACAGTTAACAGAGTAATATTTATTGATGAGAGTATCCGCCAGTTCGTCTTTAATATGAAAATTTTCTTATATTAATTAAGAAAAATATGATAAATCGGAATCATTTATCTTAATTCGTATTATCAGCTATTATGTGAATATGATAACCATGGTAAGTGTTTCAAATATGTTTTTTTTTTTGGGAATGTACATTTATTTTAAAATAGAGGATTGAAATTTGATTTAAAATTAAACTTTTTGAAAGATTGAATAAAATATATTTTTGCGACCCCTGGCGAGCAAAAAAAATTTTTCATTACGAGCCCAAAAATATATTGAAACACACGAATATAAATTCATTTGTCAATTATAATAAAAAGTAAAAATGTTAAAAATAGTTATTTTTCATATCCGGGCCCAAGTGTTACGTTACTTAACGCCTTTTAACGTATGTTTATTAAAGCAAAAAGCCCTAAAGGTTTTTTTTACACTAGTTAATATTTTTTTAAATTTTGGCTTATTAGATCAAAAACGCTATTATTTGTCCAAAAGAGAACCACAAACTTTCTAAAAATCATAATTTCTGGTTTTATCATATACATGGCAGAATAGATTTGTCTAAATATAGATTGACTTATTTCAATACCATATATCGTAACGTTTTACGCGGCTTTTATAAAGTAATTGTTGCGTTTTGTTCTTATAACTCATGCAGCTTATTAAAGTAACAACCATTCCCTTAACATAATGACTATTTCGCATGCCGTTTTTGTTCAACGGATTTCTTAGAGGCCAATAAAAGGTTGCTGCTCGCTTGTGCGATGATAGATGATGTCTAAAATGTCATCAGGACCGCAGACCAATGGTGTCTTTTATCGCCAGATTGCGGGCAGCAACCAAGTATAAAAGTCGTTATTATCTACGTTTAAAAATCGCCGTTTATCTTTGTTGTCGCCATTTCTGAGAAACAGACAGTTGTCAATATCAACACATATCTCTGTCAATCAGTTTAAAAAACTGGCAAATGATAGCAGGGAAGGGTGCTGACCATTTGAACAAATGCTTCTATATAAACACGAAACTTATAGAATTATAGGTACAAACATTGTGTTCATACATTCGTTTATAATAGCTTCCATATTTTTACAAGGCAGTTTTTAGCTCGACTATACGAAGTATATGGAGAGCTGTCCTACTCGCCCCGGCGTCGGCGGTGGCGTCCGCGTCCAGATTTCAGATTAAGGTTTTGGTGTAGTAAAATATTTTTCACTTTAACTTTGTCATTTCTTAAGGTATCAACTTCAAACTTCAAATATATGTTCCTTATTATCAACAACATCTTATGATAACTCTAGAACTAAGAATTTTCCTTACAAAATACTATTTTTACGGTTACTTCTTTATTTTTTAAGGGATAAACTTCATGCTTCAAATATATGTTCCTTATCATCAACCACATCTTATGTGACAAGGTTCATAACTCTAGCACCAATATTTTCAGGTTTATCTCCCCTTGAACTTAGAATTTTCCTGAAGAAATACTATTTTTTACTGTTACTTGTTTATTTCTAAAGGGATCAACTTCATACTTCAAATATATGTACCTTATCATCATCCACATCTTATGTGACAAGGTTCATAACTCTGCCACCAATATTAAAGAATTATCTCCCTATAAACTTAGATTTTTTTACTAGAAAATTATTATTTTTTACTAAGACTTTTTTAGTTTTAAAGGTATCTACCTCAAACTTCAAATACTTATTCCTTATCACCAATTACATTTTATGTGACAATGTTCATAACTCTTGAAGCAATATTTACAGATTTATCTCTCTTTGAAGATTTTCATTAAGAAATATTATAACTTTTAAGTTATCTACTTCAAACTTCAAATATATATTTTTTATCATTACACACATGTTGTGTGACAAGGGTCATAACACTAGCGAGACTATTTCTAGAATTATTCACCTTGATCTTGGAATTTATGTTAACAATGTTATTCTTTTACTATAACTTAAAACATAATTATACATAATTGATTGTTCTTCCATAGTTTTTTCTTCCTTACTGCGTCCAGTATTTTATTAGTCGAGCTTCTCTGTCTCCCGTGACAGCTCTTGTTGGCATATACAACCTATATTTGCGCGCATTAGAAATGGATCCACATCAGAAATTAATTGAAATTGAGCGTGGAACTAGTTCCCCCCCCCCCCAAAAGAATATACGATTATAAACGAAATGAATATAATATAAAAGTGAAAAAAATGTGTATGAATAAACCAAGAAATATATCTTATGTAAGTAAGGGCGCAAGCCTTTTTCGTACATAATATTTGTATTTTTTCATCGCAGATCAGGAAATACAATGCTGAAATTCAATATCTGGAACAAATCTTGCAACAAAAAGTAGTTCTAAAAACAGCTTAAATCTAGCGATGTAAAAGAAATGAATACTTTTTTTTCCTACAAGTATCCAACGAATTATAACGAATTTAAAGTTTAAAAGTAACTTTCGCTTATAGAATTGTCCATAAAGTCACAATCACAATTTACGCGGATGAATGTTTTTTTAATCAATGCAAATTGCGCGACTATTTCCGTAAAGCTTCAGATTATTGTTATCGGAATACAACGCCGCCTAAATGGACATTTGTTATTTAGACCTTCTGAAAAAAAATAAGGGTGTTGACTCTTGGCTAGGACAGGGACCAATTTAGGGCAATCGACGATACCATAAGTAATGTTCTTATAAGTTAAATACCCGATAATTTAATTCACGTTAATAAAGCGCTATTTTAAGCGATGTCGATTACCGAGTGCCTCTATGACCATACTTCAGCGCGTATTACACTGTGGAGTAGTGAATTATTATATACATGCGTTTAATTATATTCATATTATACATGGAAATCAAGCTGTTTTCCTTGCGCTGATCACTTATTTACACTATACTCTAGCTCTTACTGAATGCTTAAAAAGTAAAATAAAGAGACTTTCCTGTGCTTTTGTAGATTTCACTCAAGCTTTTGATAAAGTAAGGAGGGTCGGTATAAATTGCTCAAAAATTGTATAAATGTTTAATAGTTTTCATAGTAACTGTTATTAAATATGTACCGTTTATTTTACATAATTGAGCTGTATCGGCGTCGTTTATTTCCGAAAGAGGGGTAAATTTGTCTCCAGGTGTCCTTTTTGTCATGTACTTAAATGATCTCCAAACTTTTATTACAGAATAGTGGAATTTTTGGATCACGACGATCTTACTTTATGAAATAAATACTTCTTTCAAATATTCTTTATACAATGTACAAACGACACTATTCTGTTATCGAACACCGCTGACTATCTCCAAATTTGCATGAACAATTTTAATGATAACTGTAATAATTGGCATCAAAAGGAAAAAATTAATAAAAAAGTAATTTTTGATGTTTGGGTTAAACTTTTGTTTTAGATTTTTTTTAGGAGAGAAAATATTAAGATACCCAATTCTTCCCAAATGATTGTGTGACATCTTTTTTCAATGGTTTTTCCCTTTAAAGCTATATACAAAAATTTAAAGAACAATGTATTTACATTTACCATTTAAAATTTTGGGGCATACGTTGCCCTTTAAATTATTTTGGCATATGTTAAAGAAATATTTCGATTTGAAAATTTAGATATATTAGAAAAATCTCATAATTATTTCTTCGTAAATAACCAAATCTCGTAAATTGGGCGAACTTGTAATCGGGCGAACTTGGACGGTATTTATGATCTATTGTAATTAAAACATTAGATGATCACATTTTGGAATCGTTTCATTTACCCATTACTTTGTGTGAAAAATGGCTGTTTTCATTGAAAAGTCATCTGTAACAAGTTCAAATTGCTTTAAAACTAAAATAAAGGCTTCAATACTAATCAAACTTGGCACAAATGTTGACTTGACCATTGCCTTTGTAACAACATGCCGAGGCTTAAATTTCCTGTTTCCATGGCAACGAGGGGACATCTCAAATTTGCCAAAAGTCACTATTTTGCGTTGATTTTTTCCATCAAAGTGCTACAACTTCTCAAAGGATTGAGATAGAGTCAAATGCTTTTCAGCGTTAGTTACACGTTACCTTATGATCGATCTATGGTCATTTTTACCCTCTCACAAGTCCAAAATTTTCTTGGCGATGAGGGGGACTGCAGTCCCCTTCAAACCCCAAACAGAAGGCGATACATCACCTTTCTACCAACCCCCTGATCTTTTTGTTGGGGACCACGCCGAAAAAGTGGTCACATTTTTAAACATAATTTCTCGAACAAAAAAAAGTGTTGAGAGCCTAAATAAGGCATTTTTCAACATTTGAGACAGCAATAATAGGGGGGTGAAAAAGGCGTTAACTTAAAATGAAATAAAAGGCGTGTATATGGGGAAATTGGTTAAGAGGAAAAAAAATAAATATAGTTTTAACTTTACAATTACATGACCAGTTTTCCTAATCATGAATTTAAATTGATCACTTTTAAGATAAGAGATATTCTGAATCGTGTTCTCCGCCCTGATCTATGGCAAATCAAGACCCGAACATGTCACGTGCATATACATAACCTTAAACATAAATACTAATGGACAATACAAACAGTCTTGGTAATTGCAGCTTCAATATTCAAATTATGAAGACTATTTCAAAATTTTAGAGCAATCTGTTTAATTTTTTTTAACAGCAAATCAAAATTTTCAGGAGAAAATATACAAAGACAGGCGATAGAAATGCAATGTGCAAGGGAATGCGATAAGGGGACAATGCGAAAAACCGATGACGACAGTCGACGGGCAAGGGGATAGGAAAATGGGCAATGCAAAAATGCATGACGAAGTGCGATAATAAAATGGGAAATACAAATTGATAGTACTATCGGTTGTCCCCGTCAGGTATTGCTCGTGCCATGCGCGTTATGCACTGTATCCTTTCGCGTTATCGACTGCTATTAGTTCTGTCTTTTATCGCGTTTCGCATTGTCGCCCTCTTATTAATAGTGTTTAAATGAAGAAATGGGAAAATTTTTTTTAGTTTTTTTTTTTCTTTTATATACTGAAAATGAAGTTATAAATTAATAAACAAGTTAAGATGAAAATGAGTCTATGTTAACATTTAAACGATGCAAACATACAAAGATAATTGTTTATTATTTATCTAAAAAGACTTAAATTTATTCATAGATCATATTACAAAAATATGTAAAACTAAAATTTTGTAATGGAAAATGATAATGATAATTATGCAAATTTGAAATGTCTTTGAAAAATACATAATGAAAATATTCCTTAATTTAACTGGTCAGTAGTACATAAGTTTTCTCTACAAATACAAAGATAGTTCCTTAATAAACTAATTTGTAAGCACTGGTCACTATAAAACACTGCAAAAATCACTTAAGTAATACCTATTAAATTGTGATTGGTCATCGGTGGTTTTATTGCTTTGTCGATATAGAATTTGTTATATTGCTAACATTATAAAAAAGATAACGAGAAATTTACGTCAACATATAATTTTTTCTATATATCTAACATAACGGGTCAGCAATTTTCACTATAAGATTAACTTATCCTACAATACGTTTAACTGGTCAGCATAACATAATGTTTTCTATAAATATCTAATATAAGTGGTCAGCAATTTTCACTTTAAGTTTAACTGGTCAGCAGATTCTCCTTTATGTTAAACTTGTCAGCAGATTCTACTATACGTACGTTTAGCTGTTCATCATTTTTTTTTCGCATTTTCATAATGAACAATATTGACCATTTAGATTTCTTAATGAACTATATTTGGATTTATAGAGAAAACTTGTTTATTCGAAAAAAATGCGTATTTTCATTTTCTGTATTTTTACTTTAAAAATGTATTCTTCATTGCAGTGAAACATATTTTCCGTATTTTCACTTGTGTCTTGACGGACAACTTTTCGCTCTAAATTCAGCCAATGTACAAAATTTTAGGGCAAGTATTTGAAATTGTAATGTCAAAAAGAGATAAATGTATAAATTAATACCGCAATTTATAAAATATTTATTTGCCTACCACTCGATAAAAATAAATCCTGTATTTATAGGGAAAAAATTGGATATCCTCTGTGTACTACTGATCAATAAAATATATTTTGCATGTTTTAAAAGTCAACATAACACAATTTTCATCTGAAATCTTTAATTATCTTTTAAAGTATTACATAAAAGAATTTATAACATGTTCCATGTATGTTATATGTAATCCTGTAAGTATTATAAAATATTACTTTTATTAATTTATAATTGATTCAGACGTTTTCAGTACACAAAAAAGAAAGAAAAAAGAAATCTATTTACAAAAGCAAAATTATTTTCCAATATTCTACATGTATCATGCAACACTATAAAATCCACAAAAATCCGACAACGCAATATTACTATCGAACTTTTTTATCGTCGCCATCGTATTGTCGCACTGTCGTCATCACATAATCACATTGTCGCCATCGATTTATCGCATTGTCGCATTATCGTACTGTCGTCATCGCGATATCGCAATGTCGGCGACAATGAGCCATTTATTATAATAATTAGATATAAATAACTTAATCAGGAAACAACAATGATAATCGAATAGTAATTTAATTCATTAGAAAACTTCAGTTGTAATGTCACAAGGCATATTAAATATACTGGCGAATATTCCCTTCCATAGTTATTGTCTTTGTTCAAATCTTAACGTACACGCCCTTTAAATACATATAGTATTAATAGTTATTGTTCATAGTTAATTTAATTTGAAATTTATCCGTTGTTTGTTAGTAAGTGAGTAACGCCTTCATTTAAGAAGGCTTACACATTGGGTTTCCCGATCTTCCAAGTAGGCCACAGCTGAAATAAACAATAACAATGTTTAAACAATTTACAAATACACAACATATACACAACATATATACACAAACGTAATATTGAAATATGAGCCGTGTTATTCAATGTATCTAATTCAAGTCATGTCATTTAAACCAGTGTAAAAGACCATAAAAGTTTATGCTAAATGCTAGATGATTGTATGGCTAGTGTTTGTCAATATTTTTGTCTGTGATGTTTTTTGTATTCATAATCACATATGAACATTGTGTCAATAAAATAATGTTGTTTTTTTCTTTTTATAAAGCACATGTCATGGAATAAAACAGGTTACATCTGAAAGGTCTTATGATGAACAGAAACGTCGTCTTGTCATCAAATATCTAAAAGGAAGTCATAACGTTCGTGTAGATAATACTTTGATAAATAGAGACAATAATGATCAATTTATGTGTGTTATCACTACTATGTGCATGCTTCCTAATAGCGAAGTTCTCCTTGCTGATTCCGCGAATAAAAGACTGAAGAAATTGAACAGTTTCATTCAAGGTAATAAATCACTGTGATGTATCTGAAAAATCCTATTCTGTATGTTTATATAGGTAACGATACAGCTGTTGCTGGTTTAAGAGGCAATTCCATACAGTACGTGAATGTGTCAGGTAATATGAAACTAAGACAATTAATGAAGCTAGATCATGCATGTTTCGGTCTAGCTTGTCACGGTGACACACTCTATGTTAGCAGTAGAGACACAATTTACAAATATTACAAAGACTGTACACAGCAACAAGTTCTCTATCATTTTCCGAATATAATCTACAGTCCCTTAATTGCTTTAAGTGACAATGGGAACGACTCTACTTCAAGGCAAATACCGGTCTTACTACAATAGATACCAAAGGAAATCATTTATCGAGTTCAGAATTTGTTGGTGATAGCTTCGTGATGTATGTTATTGTTGTGAAAGGATTGTTCTTGTATTAGATAAAACAAACATTGTTCATACAGCTGGGATTATACAGGAAAAACCTTCCGGACTGTAGATAGCATGCCATTTAATTTTTTATTACCACAGTTCTATGTGTTTCGAACAGAAGAAAGATGTAGAATTATTGCTGGTGGTAATGAAGACCATATATATGTTAACAAATGTGAGTTTTTGCCAAGTAAGTTAATAAAAATGTTTTGGTAAACCAAGAACCAAATGAAAATGCATTGCTAAACTACTTTTGTTTTTCAAATTAATAAATTTGTAAGTTGGCTTATTTCTTCTTCGAGTCATTGCTTAATATTATGACGTCGTACTTATTTATCTTGAATGTATTTGTAATTACATGTACATATAACAAAACTTTTTCATAATAAAGGTTGAATAGTTACAAGTTTGAAACTTTTCAAAATCCAAATCGAGATATTTAAACAACAAGTCAATATTATTGAAGGACTGACGAATTAATTGATATTGAGAATGATTTATCCCGCATATTGTCATTTCTACTAAATCTTAAAATAAAATTTAATTTGTTTCCACTTCCCTACCTACCCAACAAATTTGCCGTTACCCAAAAGATTTTTTCAGGTTCTAAGGGGATGGAAGTTTTTTTTCTCTCAGAATACAATAGGTACAATCTAATCTGATATTTTAGATAGCTAGCATACTTAATAAATTGTTGCATGTGTCAGTTGTGAATATGGTTATGCATGTACATATGCAATAACAGTTAATAAAATAATTTTGATAGGTCATTAAACATATATTTATTAGTATGCACATATAAATAAATCCTACCTACCTACCCAACCCTAATTTAAATGGGTCGGGAAGGGGAAACAAACATAATTTTATTTTTGGCCAAACGGTCCTACACACCTACATTATCTTACTATCTTACTATTAGGTTTAAGGAAAAGTATAAATAATTAGTTTTAGCTCATATGAAAAAAGTCATTCCAATTTATCAACGAAAAAAGACACAAGATAGACATTCATAAATAAAGCAAACTTGAAACATTTGACCTTGAAGATCAATGTAATTTATGAGAGAAGGTCAAGTTCAATATGGTCAACTTGACCGTCTTGTCCAAAGTGTTGTTGTGTCCAAGTATGAAAGTTATCCATTTGGAAATTGCAGAAAGATATTCATGTGCGTCAGTAAATCAGTCACCTTACTTTCATTTTCGAAATTAGTGTCCTATCGCTTTATACCTTTAAATTTTAATTTACGCTTGCATATTTAGCTTTAAACTTATCTTACTGTCATAATATGATTTACCTGTTACGTCAATTCACCTTAAATGTGGTAATAGTCCTTATTTTCTAAGATAATGGCATCTATTGTCATCTAAGTTCGCCATTTTGTATGCTTCTTTGAGACTACGTCATACATGCACTTAAGTGATGTCATGTAGTGAAATCTTAGCTCTGCTTGATTTCGGCGGGGAGTGTTTGAATCAATGATTTTTGTATTTAGTTACTAATAGGCGCAACATCTATTACTCACTCCTTATTATTGTATTTTGAATATTGTAATTATTACCTATGGTAAAAGAACGCATTAATTTCATTTCTATTTATTGATATGTTGATTTATTTATTAACTATTTAAGGTGTCGAAAATGTTTGAACCCATTATAGGTCCCCTTTTTTATTATTTGATTTGTTGGCAACATTGTTGTTTATGTTTGAATCGCGTGTATAAAAGGCGCTGTATTACTGTTTGAAGTCACGCAGCCGTTTGAAAAACTTAAAGCTTTAACTCTGATCTGATTCCAGAATAGGTATTTTAACATAACGATTTAACTGATTTATATTTACATTGAATTATTTGATTAATTTTAAGTAAGATAATCTTTTAGAAATACTTGAAACAGATGTTTGTTTTACTTCGGTACTTACTTAAGTTTCAGTAGCAAACGCTCAGAATTTAGTAAATCAATTGTTTGTAGAAACGTTGATGATTCTACTTTGGTTAATACAATAACTTACGCAATTAAATTAGACGGCTTTTAAAATATTATACAAGTAGATTGTTGTATAGATCTAATTCTTCTTTAAACATTGCTTAGCCACCGACACCTCATATTTGTTCCGCAATTTTTATGATGAATACTTTTAATCTTACACAAGAAGAGAATGTTGATAAAAATGCCTGTTTTATTATGATCACAACATTTATATGCTGATGAATAAATGTGCATAATTGTATACCTGGAATAAAATTCGTTAAACTGTTATTTTTAGTTAATTATCGATCAGATTTTATTTCTTTTAAAAGCGTATAACTCCGTCCACTTGTCTTTGCTGCGGGGTCAAACTATATATATAGTCATGTTCAAGTGAAAGCAGAAATCCCTGAACAAGAGTAAGCCTGATTTCCCGTGTCCAGAAGGCCAGCACGTAACAATATGTTTCCGACCTTAATTTTCGGAAGGCAACGGTAACAGCAATGCCATCAGCAACGACAACATGACTGTAGCAATAGCTCTTTTTCTCCGAAAACGTCGAACTAAAAATTGTACTATTGTCTGAATGACCGATGGTCAGTTATAACCATTACACTGTTAAATATACATAAGTTTTATTTTAAGTACTAGAGCATAAAGCATTCTATCAAACTGTTTTTTAGAGAGACAAATCTACACTGAGTTAAACCCACGTGACTAGAGAAAATATATCATATTACATAACAAAAATAAGAACTTTCTTTTTTTCATTTCATTTAAAGAAAAATATTCTTATGTACTTCAATGTCTTTGAACAATGCTTAATGAAGTTTAAACAATCATATCTCAGCAACCGTAGAGATTTATCCATTTCTTTCTTCTACGCTACTTTTGCACATTCCATACCTGATTTCTGTCTAATGTCAGTTCAGGAGGGAAACCATTTCAGGACCAAGAACACAGTTAACAAAGTTGTGTAACTTGATCAACTTTAAAAGATCATGACCTTCTGTCCATGTCAAGGTTGTTTATTATTAGTTAAAGTCACAACAACACTTTATATGTCAGTTGGGGATTTCACAGCTATACTGGTGGAGAAAAACCACATTCGTGTCACAGACACGAGTATCGGGCCAAGAAAAAAAAGTATGACCAGATTGATAAAAAACCTTCAATGTGTCAAAAACTAAAAAAAAGATATAATTGTGAAACATGAGCCCTTTAAATTATACTTGAAGTTAAGAGTTTCTTTTTAAGATGAACTCAGGTTTCTTTCATTAATCTGGTCATAATTTTTCTTCCTAGGTCCGATACTCATACCTGTGAATTCAAACCTTGAAACTGTTCAGTGTTATCTTTGTGCAAATGGCATATATGTGGCCGAGATAATCATTAGCAATTGTGTATTGTTTTTTCCAAGTTCAAGGGGGATAACTGTCAAGAAACATCTGACCATGACCAAATAAAACATGATTTTTTTTTTTGAATATCAGAAAATGCACTGTCAACCCCGGACATACATTCCTTCAAATGCTATAGCAGAAACTGCAAAGTTCAGATTGTTTTCAGGTTCAAAAAGGATAACTCTGTCAAAACTCATCGGACAAAAACAATTCGAACTGGACTTTTCTGGTTAAATACCTGTACGTGCGATTTCAAGCTTCTACATACTTTTCTACAAAAGCAAGAGTGCGGAAACTGGAAAAAAATGTCCAACGTTCAAGAGGGGTAACTTTGTCCAAAATCCCCGAAACATGACTAATTTCAAACTTGACCTGCGTATTCCTATGACACATCCCTATATTGAATTTTAGTCTAACTGTTGAGGTGATAACTAATGGAAACTGAAGCATAACTCAGAAATCGTCGAATTATAACCAAATTCAAATTTGACATGCGTAATCCTTTGTCGTATCCATGTGTCAAATTTAAGTTAAATGTGTACAACCGTTGGGGAAATAATGAACGGAAACTAAAAATTTCTTATTATTTTCAAAATTCAAGAGGGATAACTTGGTAAAAAATTCATCGAACCATGACCAAATTCGAATTTGACTTGCTTATTCATATGAAATATCTATATCTAAAATTTGGATTGAAAGTGTACAACTGTTGCATAGATAATTAATAGACAGTTAAATTTTAAGTTCAAGTAGCATCCTATAATCATTTAATCAGTACATGACATAACATAGACCTTTTACGATGTTAAAAAATGTCAACATATATAAATCGATCTCAGTATAGTAATTATGCAACAGCTGGTGCAGCTCTATTAACAATTTTATTGACATTGATTTTTTTTTCAAAACTCAAAAGATAATATTACCTTTGAGCAAGAAAAACAGTAAACTGAGTGACAATATAAACATTTGGACAGATTAATATAAAAAACAAACATTTCTAATTGTTAAGTCAAAATAATTTCGAACTTGGTCTTAAATTTGAATGTCTGTTATTAATTAATCATCATGATCATGCCATAATGGGAACAGTCTCGCCAGTTTGCTTTTAACAATTTCATTTTCAATCATTTACTAATCAATGATGTTTCAGGTCATTGATTTATCCACTATGACTCTTCTCCAAACATGCTAATAATACATTGAAGACAGTTATACAGGACTAAAACCACAGTTAAGATAACACAGGAAACAAAGGATTTTTGTTATTTGCAGTCATCTCTTTCGGATTCTCTTTTCTGAAGGAAAAAAGCCAATATTTTAAAATGCGTTTATTGAAAGGTCTTAAATAAGAACAAGAAGTTGCATTATATAAACAATCGGCTACGCGCCGTTACGTATTCCGATATAACGTACGAACGATTTCAGATGGCATTATCTAAGACCGATGCTTTAATAAACATACACATTGTTAATAAACGTTCATTTTAAACGAACGAGGGCGTGATATGGCGTTAAGCAGGATAGGTTCCTTCTTTCCTTTTACTTTGGTGTTTTTGTTGTTTTGTTGTTTTGTTATTTAACAAACGGCAGGTTTTGTAAAACGGAATGTGAAATTTGTGGACCACAATCTATCTTTGAAATTGAGCATTTAGATGAAAATACTGATGTAATGTATTTAAAATGTTTCGGGATACAAGTGGATTTAAATATGTAGGGCCTAGGGCATGACTACGGGTTAAGTCAAAATGATTTCGAACTTGTTCTTAAATTTGAATATCTGTTATTAATTAATCATCATGATATGCCATAATGGGTTTGACTTTGTATCGATATTAAATTCTACTTCATTCACAATCTGAGATAGTTAATACTATTGTTTCAATCAAGTTATCTGTATAATTCGGTCGGAAATTCCAATTAAACAGTTTATTCTTTATCCTAATATTATTTAGACATATCTGTTTGTTAACTACGGTGATAACTGATATTCGACAGACGGTGGAAACTTGTCCATGGTAGGATATGATGATAGAACACTTTATTTAGGTGTTGCTTCTTCTGAACCATTTTTATATTCTATCATAATATCATGTTGCCAGTTTCGGGGCATACATGAAAGGAAATATATATTTATTTAAATTCGTATCGATATTGCTTTTTCACCAGTCTTTGGCAAAATTTGACTCATGAAAGCTAATTTGTTGTTCTTGCTTTTGTATTAAAATAATATACAGTTCAATCGCTAAAGATTGAAATATCCAAACATAATCTATATTTGGCCCATTGACTTGCTAAAAGTCCATAAGTAATTTTAGCACCAATTTAAGAAGTTGAGCGGAGCGGTAACGGTATTTTTGGGATAAAAATGTCAAAAGTAACATGTGAATTTTCAAATTATTCTAGTAATTTAATCTAGCTTTACTCAATGATAACCAGACCCTCCCCCTACTACAAATTGATGTCTATTTAAGGTTTATCTAATTTTTCAGGCAAGTACAATATGTTTTGATGGACTTTTACTCATTGAAATACGTGACAACTTTCGCTGAGTAAGCAAACCAAACAGAAGGCACTGCCGACATCAGCATTCCGTAAATAACGCTTACGTTGATAAGTGATATAGAGGATATTTGTTTGTTTTGCATGTAAGATTGAAATATAATTTCACTGAGTGAACAACAGATGCAATATTTTCACGAGTGGCGTAGCCACGAGTGAAAATATAATAGCTGGTGTTCACGAATGAAATATATTTCAATCTTATATGTAAAACAAATAAATTTTCTTTTTATTTTATGCTTTTTAAGTGATTTTTATTATCTTTTTACTGATTTTGTCGCGTAACGTTGCGATTTCTCCTTTGTGACGTCATTATATCATAACGTCACATCATAAGTTTTGAAATATAGTTCTGTTAAATTTCTCTAATTTTGTTAAATTTTTAACATGATGTATGATGACATTGACTTTCTTTTCCTAAATAAGCAAATTTACGTATGACGGCATTTATCTCTGCATGTTATTCCATTTGGTTATGATTTTCTTTTCATTCGCATTCAGATATAGTCCGGCTACAGTGAAAATTATATTTTATAAATTTCACTAGTGGTTTATCAGAATATAATCATCTGATATATTGTAATAAAACACTGGAAAGCATGAAATAAGTAGTAAGGTTCAATTTCACTTAACGTCGCTCAAAAAATTGTAATGTAACTTATCTGTTTGGAGGCATTCAAATTTAATTTGTATTCAATTTTCCCTAGATACATAATTATTCCTTTTTTTCGTTACACTTATTCTATAAAATATACATCATTGCGCGGATGTCTAGGCATACACGAAACATATAATCAAATTTGTATCGATATTTTTTAGTCAACAGCTATTGACAAAGTTCCGCAACTGTAAAAGATGTTTGACGATTAGGTTTTGCAGCAGGATAGGTATTACACTACGTCATGTTTTAGCACATATTTGTTGAGAATTTGCGTTCAATTAATCATTCCAAGAGAATTTCGTCTTCCAAGGCAAACTAATACTTAATATGTTACTTATATTTGTATTTCATAGTCTGATGTAAAATACATTTTTTTATATACTACAACGGATAAATTACAATTCATGACATTCGGTTGGAATGAAATAAGCCATGATACCAGATGAATATAATAATATAATTTTACAAGGTATTTACTAATTAGATAAATCATAATGAATTAATATGCAGGTAAGAAACTTTGACCCCTTGACTTCTCGACCCCTTATGATATCAAGATGACTTCTAGACCCCTTATCTCATAGACCCCTTTTTACATGACTACGATCCCTAGTGGGCAAGACATTTCGACCCATACATGTATATCATTTTTTGTACGTAAGCAGGCAAGTAAGATACGTTGAGAAATGAGTTAAAGCGGATGGCAAATATTTATAATATTTTCTTTACAAGATCGACAAAATATTGAAAAAGGTAAAATAAGTTAACATTGTTCTTTTTATTCATTTAATGTTTTGTTACACAGCAGTTATAATACATTTGCGATGATTGAATATTTATACATGTCTACTTAATTGATGTTATATATTGAATTTACTAGTATGTATTTCTAAATTGCGATTATTTCATTATTATAAAACAGACACATAAATACCAATCTATCAATGACATAGTGGGTGTTATTTGAAAATAAACACAAATTTCATGTTTTTGACTTAACGTATTTCGAGAATTGTATTTAACAATGTATATAATATGTAGAATAATAGTTTTACAATAATAATATATATAAAGTAAAAAATGATATAGTTTTGTCTATCATTAAATGATAATTTTCAATATAAGAAGTAAACGTTAATTCACAAAATGTTTTATTTATAACGTTCACATATCGCATTTCATTTACGATTTTTTCTCTCATAATTTGAATTTAGTGTTGCCTCTACATAAATAAATATATATTTATATTAAAGGTCACATAGATCAATCTTTCATGTATATGTCCGACTCATGAAAGAAATGTTTCTTTATTTACTTCATTATTCATTTATTCATTAGAAATCCATTTCTGAGACAGGTCATTTTTATCAACAGTCAATTATTGCTACAAGTTATTTAAAATGTGTGTTCATTTGTTGACACTCTGTATCGCTGTAAATATTGCTATTTGTGCTTACACCAATTTATAATAATGTTATTATAAAAAAGGGTTATTGTGTATACAATTATGATGTAAGAAATTCAGTTCCTGATATCATGAAAATAATTTTTATTTCGTGTATTACAATACAATACATGTATTTTTAGTCAGTAAGCAAAGTGATAGGATTAGTTGATAAAGGCTCTAACGAAATAAACAAGAAACATTTTTTTTCAAAGTCAGTAAAGTATTTCCTTTAATTTCCTTACAACAAAATTAAATCCATTGTGAGAGGATAAAAATAATTCCTGCCATCTAGTGTGAAAAGCGAAATTCTGAAGAGTGTCAGTAGCGGGTGTGTCCTCCTGCTTTGTATATGACTGCCCGATGCTGTTGATAAGCCATTTGATGACATGGAGTGGGATTTTAAATCAGTCCTCTTTCCAGATCCCTCAGGTTGTTGCAATCATTACGTTGACGTACCTTTTGCCCAAGATGGTCCCAGAGGTGCTCTATTAAACATAAATCCGGGGATCTGGCCGGCCATTTGAACATCCGGTCTGTGTTCTACCTCAGGAAGTCCCGTGTTGTCTGAGCAGTCTGAAGCCTTACGTTATTATGCTGCAGGACGTCAGCGTTGCTCTAAGGTAGATAATGAGGTGAGTGGCAAAAACCACTGGCCCAATGATATTGTTTCGGTATCCAAAATAATTCAGATTACGGTTGACTATAATCAGCTGTTTAGTCCCTTGGCATAATATACCACCTCATACCATCACTTTTCCGCCTCTTTACCGATCACGCCGTATAATGTTTGAGACGTCAAAACGTTTACATTTTCGCTTCAATATTCGCAGTCTCCTGTTAGCTGGTTGCAAATTGAATCTTGATACATCGGTGAACACCACCCTTGCCATTTATGTCTTGTCCAAGCGAGGTATGTCGGGCTCAGTTCAAACGCGCACGGCGATGACGTTGCGTGATGGCACCCCAACCAACGAACATCTTTGAGACGGCTACTAGCGGTGGCGAACGAAACTCTAGTTCCTGTTGTAGTATGTAAGCACCTAAATAGTTCAGTGCTCTTCAAAAAAGATAACGTTGCGACGACGAAACCAGGTACCTGCCTTCACGTTTTCTTCTTTGGTATTCCGCGGTCTAACTTTAACACTGTTTGTTTGTCTGTTCCTGGACTGGAGACGGTAAATTATCCACTCATGCACTTGAAAATTGTGTGTGACGTGGTTAACGGTTAATCCACCGTTGAGCATACCGATAGGTATAAGCCTATTGTTCAACGTCATGCCAGGGCGACGTCCAAAGACAACGTTTTATAAATTTTCTTTAAAAATTCAGGTTTGTATACGACAACAGTAAAGCAAAGGTGGAGTTAAATTTTATGACACTGGAATGTGCAATCAGGTGGTGCACGTGCGTTTTGACGTCTGCATGGGAAGTGGTCAAATTTCAAGACTGCACAATTAAAGTAGATCAGACGCTCGGCATGATTAAAATTGCTAGTATGAATTGCTACATTACAGCGTAAAGCAGATATAGCAATATCAAAATATTTACTTAAATATTAGTTTTGAGTATATAATCTCAATATAACACATAACTGACCCAAACTTGTATCCCCTGAAAAAAAATATAACACAGATAACATTTATCTAAAAATAACTAAAACTATAACATCTGCACACAGCTGGCTTCTACGCACAAAATCACAATGACGTCTTTCAATTAAACCGACTTCAAAATATAAGGTCAATGTGACCTGGTGTGGTCACCAAATTACAGAAAACAACACACAGCTGTTACTTGGCGTTACAACCAAATACAATGATATTATATTTAACAGGAATTATCCGCATAACGTTACGTATCATAACATTTTATACCAATAATTGAAAAAATGCTTAATTTACTTTTAAATTACAGATAATCTATAAACGTTGCACAGTATTTAAGCTACTTAACTGTCATGATGTTAGTATATAAGCTGTGGCAGCGTTTGCATCCATAGATTATGTAAATTTTCAACAAAAAAAACTGTTTAACTCTATTCTATACAATTTAACTATTGATGTAACCTTACTGTGGAATTGAAACAACAGTCATTATTGCACAGAAAATCATTGCGAAAATATATGGGAAAAAAAGAGATTTACTTGTCAACTCGAGCAATACACATACCTCAATATTCACACTTTCGATAACTATAAAATCCAGGTATAATATGAACAATGTAATTATACAGGAGTTACACGACGTTTAATTTGTTTTCAAAATTTAATGCTCTGTTCACTGTTCATTTTCTCATATCATGGTAGTGCGTCATCCCGGCCTCTCGTAGTTTTAACACGCCGTAAAAATAATGTTATCTATGGATTGCCTTTCCGCCTAGATGTTGAATTCCTCCTTACGGGTGAATTTGATAGCTAGCTAGCTACACTTTAACTCAAAGCACTGAAAGCACTAGGGTAGTCGCTCTATGTAAATATATTAAAGTTATTATTTTTGAAAGGAAGATTTGTATTATCTGACTGATTTTCAATATCTCTCTACACACATTTATGTATAGAATATAAAATATAACATTACTTGAGATATTTGATCGATAGAAAATGGAATAGAATTAAAGCTTTCTTGGACAACTAAATCGACACTTGCAACCAGGATCAGCCAGCACATCGATGACTGACTACAAAATAGCAATACTTTATATTAATAATGAAAGACTTACAATAATTTGCTGGCAACCCTTGATATCAATATTCAGTCAGGACTTTTATGTATGATGTTGTACATATTTAAAGAGACCGACAAGACAATTTGTGATGGTAATCATTAAGGAGGTAAAAGCGTTGTGTAGCACAATTATTACTGTTATTCAACTACAATTACCCTTATTTAAGATTAAACAAGATAACTGAACATTATGGAACTGAAACAAATATATAATTAACTATTTATATATAAAATATCTTACAAAAGTTGTTATTTGATAAAACTTCTTTTATATAATAATTTTGAATTAACACATATTTATAATCATAATAATTATTGTCAAATGAAAAGAATTAAGGTAGAACTGAATTTAGCCTAAGATAAAATACATAAGGGAACAGCTTGATACCTCTTATCTTCAGGTTCTTTCTGTGTCAATTTGCAAATTATTCGTTCATCGATCTTTAGAAAAAACAAATGTCACTTAACGTTATGACAGACTTGAAAAAGGCTATTTTGAAGTGAAATGATGCACCTTTTCCAGATAAAACAACTGAGAAACATATTTTAAATCAACACATTACTGTTTATCCAATATAAATTAAAAGCTGAAAGCCGCTTTAATTGAAACTCACTTTCAGGGTTTTATGCACTAATTATTATTAAACTTTAAAGTAAATATTATTTCAAATTTTAAGTCAATTTCTTTGACAGTTTTTGAGAAAATATCTTTAACAGAAAGATAAACAAAGTCAAAATTACTTAACCGACAGGAACATTACTAAAACTATCTGTTTTTTGATATGGCTTCATGGTCTGATGTTAACAGCTTTGTTAGTTTCTGGGGACAGAATTTTAGGTCTAAGGTTACAATAATTGTAAATCAAAACTTTAGTCATTTTCATAAAACCACTCGTAATTTATAATTTCATCTTAAGATAAAAAAAATTGAATAACTGTAAGGAAATTGTTTTTCACCTGAACAACCAATATTTCCAGAATGTTCACCCAATAACTTTGTTTTTCCTTGTTTACTGTAACTTTTTTTTTGCCTTAAAGTATCTATCTACTCCAAACGTCAAACATTTGTTTCTTATCATCACCCACTTGATATGTGATAAGATTCATAACTCTAGCACATATTTTATGTTATAAAATTATTCCTTGTTTAACGTGTTGCAGATTCAAAGGATAGATTCATTACAGAAGTTCCATTGTCTTGTGTTAAGTGCAGCTTATTTTGGTTGTCATACAGGACAACCAACCATTATGTTTATTTTTTTGGAAATATTTTACTGATGTTTCCTTAGCAGTTGGTGGATTTACTATCCTGTCTGCAAAATAACATGTTCATCAGGGACTTCCTTAGGAGCTCATATGAACACCTTCTTTGTAACTGTTTTTAGCCTATCTTCCCCCCTTTTGTGTTTCCTTTGAAACAATTGTCTGCCCAACTTACCAATAAAATATAGCAGTTAGTCTACATGTCTAATAATTGTGCAAATTATTTTATTGAAGATAAACAAAAAGATCTGATGTTCAAGGCCATGTTCTTCAAACAAATAGCTCAGAATGTATTTCTAATAAATGCATTATGTATGTTTTCTATGCAAGTGACGTTTCAAATTTGACTTGTGCTATCTTTTATTTTGCATATTTAATTTAATAAACTGATAAATGCAAAGTTAGTTCCACAGATTAATGTAAAGTGAATAGAAATAAAAATTTGAAAATCTTCTAAACTATTTTCTTTTGTTATCTACAGTGGAACCTGTCTAATCCGAACTCGTCCGGACCAGAAGAAAAGTTCGGATTAGAAAGGTTTCCGGATTAGAAAGGGTTCCGGATTAGAAGGTTTTATTTACATGTTTTTTTAATGTTATTTGCAAAATAGTTTAAGGAAAGAAAACGGGAATGCATTTGAAATTGCAATTTAAATATTTTATTTTTGTAATCTCTTATCGTACATTTTAATACATGTAAATACAAATGTAAAGAAATAAAAATAAGCAAAAATATTATTTCCTCAAGGGTAAGTTAACCTACGATGTTAAACAGGAGGCTGAGACATGATAAAATATTCGTACCATCATTTGTCAATTGTTGTTTACTCTTATCCGATTCAGCGATTATCCGAATTCACTGACAGTTTCCATTAATTTTCATTACTTAATCACGTGTCATTAAATCCATTACAAAGGATTAAAAGATATTTCTATTGCATTATATCAAAATATTTATTGAAGGTGACAAAAAACAATCAATTAAGTAATTATTGAAGATATCAGGGCAAGCTAAGTGTAATTTTCACACCTTCGCAGATAATACGTTTCACCCATTAATCAAGCAAAATAACAGTTTGGTGTATGTTTACACCTGCAAGATGTGCGATTATTTGTTATTTTGAATGAAGGTGTGAGATTTGGCATATCTGTTCGGATCCAAGAGGTAAATTTTAGAGTAAAACAAGAACAAAAATTGAAAAAATCGTCCGGAATTCGGAGTAGACAGGTTCCGGATCCGAGAGGTTTTTTCCCATTGAAAATAGAACGAAAAAAATCGGGACCGGACACTTCGTTCGGATAAGAAAGGATTCCGGATTAGAAGGGTTCGGATTAGCAAGGCTCCACTGTACATGCATTGTATTATATACTCTCTATGAAAGAAAAATCAGAACTTTATTACTTACTTTTAACGTGTTTCATTATAAACAATAAGCTTATACACATAGCTTTCATCACTTACTCTTACAGATATGCTGTAAAAATTTAAGTATTTTATTATAAAATATTTCATGATGTCATGTTCAAATTTAAGCGTTATGGATTCAGTTACAAAATTATTCATATTTACAGATATATAAATTATTTCAACCAAGTCAAATTACTTAATATTTTATTATTTCATAGTTTGTGTCATTACCAATATTCAATTTTTACGATATCAGTTCCAAAATGGTTCTTAAAGATTTCAATTCCAAGTTGGTTTTTCCAAGATTTCAAATACTTGTTACTGTATCCAAACCGTTCTATTTTCATTATGTCAAAATGCAGCTCGGTTGCATTCATAGTTAAACCATAAGCTTTATGGTTTTTTTTGCAGCTGTCAAACACAAGGGAAACAAAATATGTTTCCAAGTAAAGAAAAGCGATGATCATAGGTTTAGTCTCTCTAAACCAGTGTTCCCAAACTAACTATTTTTATACAAATCGTTATACTGCAAGCGCCATTTTCTAACGATAGTTTATTTTTAAAATCAACCTTAATTATGCTACACCTATTTGAGCCAGAAACTCTGAAATCAAATTACTTATTTTATCAGGATGCAGCACGTGTTTCTCCATCAGATGTGTCAATATTGCTACAAATTTATTCTGGCAAACCTATACCAAGTGAAAATTCCATTATGACCTATACATTGACTTGGGTCATCTGGAATTTTGACTTAAAATTGTACTTGTCGTTTTTGAAATTACAATTCCGGAAACTTTATCAAATGCATTTACTAACATGAAATAAAAGATGGTAGGTTATGAAGCTCCGAGAAATTATATGTAGAGCTAACTTGCCTACGACAAAACAATTGCGACAGTGCTTAA
>NW_026863479.1:0-24902 GCF_026571515.1 Ruditapes philippinarum
TATTTTATGAAGTCTAAAATTTAATGTCAAATGGGTAAGACTGGAAAGATTGGGCCCCCGCCCCTGTGTAAAACCCCCAAACAGCTTTAATTTTTGTCACCTCGGCAGACTCAAAAAATTGGGCATTTTTTATTTATGTTTAAAATTGAAAACCCTTTTTAACCCAACAATGAACAATTCTAAATTCAAAGAAGGGCAAGTCCATTTGAAAAATTCAGTGAGAAGAGAATATATGGGTAGTGGGGCAATCTACCTTACCTTTTGTTGCTGCTTTAAGTAAAAACTGCTGACTCATTACCTCAGTGATTCAATTGCAAATGTTAGTGTGTCATCAGAATGAAATAAGTCAAAAAAAATTTAACTGAAAATCAACTTAGATTAATCTTACTTATATATAAAAGGTGCATTTTCTTCCAAGAAGTTATCTGTGCTAGAATTTAAATTTTGATGTAAAAGATGTGTGTGGATAGAAAAATATTTCATATGAACTTGAGAAATTGTTTTTACAATAAATAGGCAATATTGTACCCTTCATAATCATCAATTTAAAAGTTGAAGTCATTGTGAAAATGAAAATGAAATGAAAAGTAAGACAGTTAACAGTATAAAATCTTTGATCCTTCAAAACGTAAATGATTTTAAAGGTGGACTCCTCTGATCTTATGTCTTTATTATATTTATAAAGGTTTTCATGTTTTATAAATAGATAAACAAAGTTCAAAATTTTATAAAAATACAGTGTATAAAGATGTTAACAAACCATGTGGAAAATTACTGCTTGAAAGCATGATTAAAGATAACTTTTTCACTTTCCATGTCATGCTAGTGCATGAAAAATGTTAAGTGAATCGGAAAATTTTATAGACCTTAATCTTTATTTTTCCAGCAGATTAAAATTCACAAATATTTGGGCTGTACTGTGGTTGTGTAGGAAATTTTGATTGATGAATTTTGATTATTTGCTGCACGTTATGTGTATGTTATGTTTGGGGAACACCAAATAGTAATTTGTTGACCAAACTATTTGTAAAGGTTTTAAAAGAAATGTGCTATTTTGTATGGTCTCTAGACAGCAGACAATTTTAAATGTGTTTTTTAGTTAAGATTAAAAAAAATGTAGCATCACAAGAAATTACATAGATATATCATTTTAGATAGCAGTTTATTGTTTAAAAGGAGAAAAGCAGTTTATGTAAATTGACAAATTTGAAATGTTTGATAAAAATGAAATAGAAATTAAAAAAAAACCAAAAAACAATACAAATACATGAGAACAAATACCCTAACAGTACATGTACTAAACCCTTATATATAACTTATATGGAAAAGAAACATTAAAATATAACAAAACATAGTTAAGTTTGTTTCATTAAATTTTGTCAATTTAATCAGCACAAGTTTCTGCATTATTTACTACCTTTATACCTTCAGGTTGTAAAACTTTGACTGTTAATGTAAATACCACCCAGTGGTATAAAATTTGATAAACAATTGACAAGAGCTATTAACTGATTGATATTTCTGTTGATAAATGTTTTATAAATACTTAACCTTCACCCAGCTAAATTTATATAATAAACTTCACCTGCTATGATTTTGGATATGTTCATTGTTAATTTGAAGGGATTTCAATTTAAGGTGTTTAAACTTAAAGGGCAGCCAGTAGAGCGGGGGCTTGTCAAACTGCTTATACCCGAGATTGTTGGCCTTATATCTATTGGTTGTGTAGGGGCTTTTAATTTTAATACTGGATGTGTAGTGGCCAAGTTGTTGAAGTCCAACACTGTTAAATTAATGTATAGAGTTAGTCATTGTTAGTTGATGTTGGTTTGGGAACATTTTAATGTAAAACTCACCTCTTAGGCATATACAAATAGAAATTTTTTAACATTTTTCAAAAGGGTTATTTATACCACACAAAATTATGAAGTTTTTCATTTTATCTATGAAATTAGTCAGTCATTGATATTATTTTGTTTTACTAATGTTTGGGAAAATTGATTTGAAAAAGGGAACCTTTTCATTTTATAATGATTAGTCGATCATTGTATCATTGTTGAAGTTGTCTTAGGAAATAGAGAAAATATGAATCTATAAAGAAAGCCCCAAATGGCAAAATTGAAAATGTAACAGGCTCAGCCCTATTGAGCAGGAAGGTTATATGTAAATAATAAATTATTTTTTTAAGTGTATAAATGGAAATAAGCACATAAAACAAAGGAGGGTAACCCTAATGGTTATGGTATATGCCTCTCAACACAGAGGTCATGGGTTCAATATTCCGATTTGGATTGTCAAAACCATATTTTCCTCTAATGGTACAGGGTCTGTCCAATGTTGTCTGATATCTAGGAAGAGATTGATTAATCAAGTCATGATATATTGTGTCGCAATCAAATTTTAATATATTTTAAGTTGATACCCTAAGGCAATTAGTTTTTCTTATCATTTAACCAATTAAATGTTAATGAATAGTCTTTGCCATAAGTATAGAGCTAGGCAAGCATCTACATTAGCAGTCTGACCAGCTAGGCCCTATACTGGCAGGGTTCAGGTGCTAAGTATGGTCACAGTTGTTCGGCAAGACAACACAAAAGTACAATGGTAACACTATAGTGACATCACAAATTTACTCTAGTTGAAACCCTCACCAATAGAGCTATCTCTCTGGGTTCCGAAAGTTTTGGCAGTCAACGAAATTGGACACGAGCAGTGCATTGACTACAGCCAAACAATTATTTAATGCCCGAACTTTGAGACACTGTTGACTGACTAGCTTTTAATATTCTTCTTGATATTCCCAAAGAAAGCTTGACAAGTCCATTTAGAAAATTCAGAAAGTTTTCAAGTTAAATAGCATTTTTGGGGTAGATTTAGATAAACTTTTATTGACAAGAGCTTGTGTACATGTACAAATAAAATAGATTGAAAATTGAAGCATTGATAATTGAAACACTTGTAGAATTTTAGGACAACAAATTGAATGATTAATGCCACTGTCATATGAATGTTTTATACATAGATTACATTTTGTATACTATAAGTATTAGGATACTTATCATGACCTTAGGAGTTGTACAGTATTAAGTGTTGTAAGTAGGTTGTTGTGCTATTTCCTTTTTCCCACCATGTTCCATTGTTTTGGACAAAAAACTAGAATGTATTATTATACAACAACTGAATAGATTAGAGAATTAACTGCACAGAACAATATGACTTTTTAGTATGACCTTATTATAAAGATGAATTGTTTATGTACATGTACAGTGTTTAACTGTCCACCCTGGGGGTGATGGGATTTAGCAAGTGGGGATAATGAGGGTTATCAATAAGATTTTCCTGAGTCAGTCAAATTTAAATTTGAGGTGGTCCTTATTTTCGTTTTATCACATACAAGAATAAGTGTTTTCTCAATTTTGAGAAGGTCTAAAATGCATTTGAGACAGTCATTATGGCTTCCATCCTCTAAATGACATCTTTGGGGATAGACTGATGAGTTCCTCATGAAACACTTCTATTGGTTAATCAAATAATGTCACCAACCAAACACTTTCAGTCGTTTATTGTTAGACAAGTAAAATGAGCATATAATTAAGAAATTTTAATAGAAAACTATTTAAGTGGAGTTTCTTTAAGTTGTAAAGATGCTTTACAGTATATACATTTGTTAAACAATATATGATGATGACAATTTTTTATACAACTATTTCAGGCGAGAATCCATGTGGCAGTAATAATGGCGGGTGTTCTCATCTGTGTCTGATGTCACCAATATCTCCGCGATACAAGTGTGCTTGTCCAACTGGGGTCCGATTACTTCCTGGAGAGAAGATATGTGCTGATGGTAAGATATTTGAGCCGCGTCATGACAAAACCAACATAGTGCGTTTGCGACCAGCATGGATCCAGACCAGCTTGCGCGTCTGCGCAGTCTGATCAGGATCCATGCTGTTCGCTTACCAACTCAATAACAAGTAGAGAAACTGAAAGCAACAGCATGGATCCTGATCAGACTGCGTAGATGCGCAGGCTGGTCTGGATCCATGTTGGTCGCAAACGCACTATGTTGGTTTTGTTGTGACGCAGCTCATTTTTCTTTATATGATCTTCTAAATCATTGGACGGAGACAGATTCTACCAGTGCAGACCAAGGACAGCTTGCACTGCTTTGCTGTCTGATCATGGTCTGCACTGTTTACTTTTTAGTGAGTACATATTTTAAAATTTTTCCTAAAAATGTTGTATGGTTATGTCCAGATTGAAAGATGTACAAGTCTGTTTATGATAATTAATATGATTAGATTGAAGCATTAACAGCATCTTTGTTAGGTCCGTGCCAATTTGCATATTTGTGAATTCTGACCATTTTGGCCGCTTCATGCTATTGTTGGATCTAGAAAATCTGTGATATTAACAACTTTAGGCATTCAGTAGGGATATGCGATGTATATATATATAGTGGCTGTCTTGTCTTGCCCATCTATTATGTTATTTTGTTTATTGAAACTTCATGTCAAGTTTTCCTAGCACAAGAAGGTACAGTGTATGCATATTTGCAGCAAGTTCAGCAATTACACCATTATGAACATTGACTAGTTTTTGTTTTCTAACAATTTCTAAGCAAGCATTGATTGAAATTCATCAAATCATCCTAAATGCATCCCTCCCAAATGAAGTTTTGCAGACCACTGAGATCAGTATTTATTATTTAACAAGATCAAATAGTGCATAGCTCTTTTGAAAAAAATCTGAATAATGTAAAACATGAAAAAGGATTGAAGGCAAGTTTTTTAGTCCCCTACCGGTTTACCGGAGGGGACTTTAGGTTTACCCTCCGTCCGTCTGTCCGTCCGTCCGTCCGTCCGTCCGTCCGTCAGTCCGTCCGTCCACAAAACTGGATCTCGCGATAACGCAAAAAGTACTGAAAATATTTTAATGAAACTTGATATATGGATAGATGGCAGTATGGAGATTATGCACGTCTTTTTCTTTTCTTCCTATGTTGAAAATTCTGGTTGCTATGGCAACAAATAGACTGAAAATATGACAAATTTTACACATAACCTGGATCCAGTGATAACACAAAAAGTACTGAAAATATTTTTATGAAACTTGATATATGGATAGATGGCAGTATGGAAATTATTCACATCCTTTTCTTATCTTCCTATGTTGAAAATTCTGGTTGCTATGGCAACAAATAGACTGAATTTCAAGATTTCTGATTCTAGTTTTTAAGTTTTTTCACTATAAGTTCTTTATTTCTTAAGGTATTTTCTTCAAACTTTAAATATAAGTTGCTTGTCATCAACCACATCATATGTGACAAGGTTTACAACTCTAGCACAAAATTTATCAGAATTACCTCCCTTGAACTTGAAATTTCATGAAAAAAACATTGTTTTTTTTTAATAACTTCTTTTTCTGAATGTATCTACTTCAAACTTCATATAAATGTTTCTTATTGTCACTCACATTTGTGAGTGTTCAATACTCTAGCAAGACTATTTCCAGAATTATGCCCCTTTTGAACTTAGACTTTTTTTTGAGAAAATTGGTAATTTTTACTCCAACTTCTTCAATCATGATAGGATTTTAAAAATGTTATATTTTGATAACAGGGATGTTTAAAAAATAACTTTAGAGTGTCTTTCAGTCTGTCTGTACATAAAAACTATTTCCTGTGATCACTTTTAAAGAACTTTTTCAACAAATTTACTTAAAATAGGAACCTAAGTGAATGGCCAATGGTCCTTCAAAATGTTGCTTGGGCTCTTACCGGTAGGGGACTTATGGATTGCTTGCAATACTATGATAATTGCTTGTTTTTAATGACCTTCATTAAGAGGTTTTCATTATTGTTAAGAAGTCACCAGTTGAAATAAGTTGTAGAAAATGAGTAGAATCTTATTTCTTTAATGAAATTTGTTGTCCAATACAATAATCATCCTGTTTTATGTTAAATGACTTTAATAATGCCTTTAATTGGTTGATGTAAAATGTTGAAAGGGGAGGGGGTTATAATAAAAAATTGCCACTTAGTGTTTCATTGCATCATACATGGTGTAATTGTACTTTTAACATTTACAGTTTTATAACTTACCTGGGGGTTATTGCAGTTAATCATTAATGAAAATTAATCAAAGTTTTTAAAGGTTGTAAAACATTTAAGGTAAGGGGGGAAAAATAGTGTTGGTGACATTTGTAACATATCAAAATGAAAAACCTCTTCTTTTAACGTAAACCTGTCAAATAAACATATTTTTCAAATTCTTCATCAAATAAACACCCTTTCTAAATGCCACCTTCAAATAAACACCCTGTCTATATAGAACCTTCACATAAACACCATTTCCAAATTGCTCTTCAAATAAACAACCTCTTTAAATAGACATCCTCTCCAAATGCCCCCTCAAATAAACACCCTCTCCAAATGCCCCCTCAAATAGACATCCTCTCCAAATGCCCCCTCAAATAAACACCCTCTCCAAATGCCCCCTCAAATAAACACCCTCTCCAAATGCACCCTCAAATAGACATCCTCTCCAAATGCCCCCTCAAATAGACATCCTCTCCAAATGCCCCCCCCCTCAAATAAACACCCTCTCCAAATGCCCCCTCAAATAGACATCCTCTCCAAATGCCCCCTTCAAATAAACACCCTCTCCAAATGCCCCCCTCAAATAGACACCCTCTTTAAATAACATCCTCTCCAAATGCCCCCCTCAAATAGAAAACCTCTCCAAATGCCCCCCTCAAATAAACACCCTCTCCAAATACCCCCCTCAAATAAACACCCTCTCCAAATGCCCCCTCAAATAGACATCCTCTCCAAATGCCCCCTCGAATAGACATCCTCTCCAAATGCCCCATTCAAAAAGACACCCTTTCCACATCAAATGCCCCATTCAAATAGACACCCTTTCCACACCAAATGCCCCATTCAAAAAGACACCCTTTCCACATCAAATGCCCCATTCAAAAAAACATCCTCTCCAAATACCCCCTACAAATGATCACTCTCTTTAAATCCTTCAAATAGCCACCCTGCACACATACTTCTTTAAGTGAAAGGGAGGCTCAGAAGGTTTTATTTTAGAATTGAAGTCCTCTATGGTCTTTGATTCTATCAATTATTAAGTTGATGACCATGCCTGTCAGATCCGGAAACATGACCATTAACCTTCATAGTGTCTGGTTTGCTTGTTATATTTTCCAGAAAATTTTCAACATATCTTATAAATATGTTGCTTAGGCTTGCTTTATACCATCATTGGAGACAATTTTGTCTTTTTTGTTAGCAGTCTAACACTACAATACTAAATCTACACTGTTAGTAACTTAATTTTAATATTTCTATTGCAATAATTAAGTCCATTTTCAAAGCAGAAATTTTCAATAACATAAATACTGCATGATATAATAATTATGTTTAATACCCAACCCATACCACCACATGATGTTTTATAGGGTGTTTAATATAGATTTTATGGTATTTATCCTATATTTAGAAAACAACAGACTAAACTTTAAGCTTATTAGATCAATTAAGTAATTGTGTGTGGTCTTAATTGATGACTGGCATCACCAAGATCACTTGTATTACTAGTGATTGACAGATTCATCAATTCATTCTTTTAATTGATTTGATACAAATACCTGAAAGTTTAATTACATTAATAGTAAAACAAGATATGTAAGGGGAAGAGTTTAATTAGACTAGTAATTTTAGATATCTTTTTATAGCTTAATTAGTAATTTTATTTTTTCAATATGTTTTTTTTCTACACTGTTTATACAAATTTAAAGTACATTAAATGTCATATCAACTTTAAATGTGCATAAAAAAGAAAATCTGTTTTGCGGTAAATTGTAAAAAAAGAAACTTCCATGATATGCTATTTTTGTGTATGATCATGTATACATATTGATAATTTATGATAGTTAAGATCATATCAAGGAATGTTAAAAATGATTGATTATATAATGGTAAACATTATGGTGTTTTATGATGATAAAATCCACTGTTTAGCAGCCAAACAAACACCTGGGCTTAACATATCTATAGATTGCACAGCTCTCCATTTTTACATGTAATTTACATGGGTTTTTTTTATGAGAAATGTTATTTTGAATACTGTCATCATTTGCCTTGTAAAGTGTTTTATTATTCTGTTTTCTTTCTGTTTGTTGCTACTTTAAAAAAAAAAATTAGAAAAATGAGTTGGCACAATATTTAACCATATTAAGCTACTTTACTTTATAAAAATTGAAAAATTTCATTAGTAATTTACCTTGGTTAGTAATTAAACCTACCAAGGACATTTTGTTAATTAAAGGACATTGTGATTTAACAACAATCCTTTTTCAAAATTAAACTGGTAAATAAAAAAGACGGTGTGGAATCCAAATGCATTGATTTGGAATCCTTGTCCATTTTTATAAACAAAGAGGAGAAAATGAAGACAGACTCTGAAAACCATTTGTTTCTTACTTAAATAATCCAAATTTTTGGTGCTTGTAAGAAATTCTAGACTCAAAAAATAAGGGAAATGTTGCCATTTTCTGATTTAACACCATGAAATCATGATGCAGAACCTCTACTAGCTATTATTAAATAAAAGCTAGAATTATTTACTTTGAGGTAATACAGCAAAATGAAGGGGATTTGTCATTTATCTCTAAACTAAGAAAAGGGAAATATGGGTAAATTTATGTTCATGAAGTACAAGTGGTATATCAAGCTTCTCTGGCCATTTTGGAGATTGTTTTCTTGTCTAGGTGCTACTTTTCCAGACTCAAAAAAATAGAGAAAGAATAATTAGTCCCCTACCGGTTTACCGGAGGGGACTTTAGGTTTACAGTCCGTCCGTCTGTCAGTTCGTCCGTCCACAAAACTGGATCCCGCGATAACTTGAAAAGTACTGAAAATATTTTTATGAAACTTGGTATATGGATAGATGGCAGTATGGAGATTATGCACGTCTTTTTCTTTTCTTCCTATGTTGAAAATTCTGGTTGCTATGGCAACAAATAGGCTAAAAATATGGCAAATTTTACACATAAACTGGATCCAGTGATAACGCAAAAAGTACTGGAAATATTTTTATGAAACTTGACATATGGGTAGATGGCAGTCTTGGAATTATGCACGTCTTTTTCTTTTCTTCCTATGTTGAAAATTCTGGTTGCTATGGCAACAAATAGGCTGAAAATATGGCAAATTTTACACATAAACTGGATCCAGTGATAAAGCAAAAAGTACTGGAAATATTTTTATGAAACTTGACATATGGGTAGATGGCAGTCTTGAGATTATGCACGTCTTTTTCTTTTCTTCCTATGTTGAAAATTCTGGTTGCTATGGCAACACATATACTGAAAATATGGCAAATTTTACACATAAACTGAATCCAGTGATAACTCAAAAAGTACTGGAAATATTTTTATGAAACTTGACATATGGGTAGATAGCAGTCTTGATATTATGCATGTCTTATCTGTTCTTCCTATTTTGAAAAAATATCAGTTGCCTTGGCAACAAATAGGCTAAAAACATGGCAAATATAACAATATTTGTGATAAGTCAAAAAGAGCTGAAAATTTTTATGAAATTGCATCATTAATTCAAGAGTTATCTCCTCTTTAAGAATTTTGCTTTTAAAATGTTATATTTTGGTTACAGGGATGTTTCAAATATTAACTTTAGAGTGTCCTTCAGTCCGTCTGTCTGTCTGTTCATAAAAACTGTTTCCTGTGATCACTTTTAAAGAACTTTTCCAACAAGTTTACTTAAAATAGAGAAAAATTGAAACATAAGTGATTGGCCAATGGCCCTTCAGAATGATGATGGGGTTCTAACCGGTAGGGTACTTATGGATTGCTTGCAATACTATGATAATTGCTTGTTTATCAAGCCTGAACAATAATTTATCAAAACAGAACTTATGGCATTCATGTTGCCTCAAATTTACTGCAGCAATTTTATTTTATCCCACAAAATCAAGCTTTTTATTTTACGTTTTGATTGTACAAAATTGTAACTATTAGAACTTGAGTTGAAATAAAGCTATTAACAATATGACATTATTTCAGAAGTAACAAAACTTGAGATACTATATCTCAACAACCATTCAATGGTATCTCTTGAAATATCAGAACTCACTTCATCTGTCTCTTTGAGGTAGATATATATGTATCTGTCTATCTTGCTATGTTGAAATTGAACAAAAAAAACTTAAAATGTTAGATGTTATCATAAAGTCTTCACAGACAAAATACATTAATTCAAGTGTTTATCATTCCATTACATCTTATATATTAAATGCAGATTCACTTTTGTATATATATTTTACATTTTCCTGTCTCCGACTTTGAAGGTCAATGAAGTTGTTGCCCCAGGTATACTTGCACTAATGTAATTTCTAGACTAATTATTTATGTTATATTAATGTTTAGGCTATTTTACTCGAGCATTTATTTTGAATTACGCTGTTATTCAGCTGATATTTAAGTATCATATTGTAATTCTACTTTGAAATAATCATCTTTTGCCAAGACATTAATGTGTTAATGCATTTTGTTTAATTTACAGCTCACCTGAATAACTCTTTCCCTTAATTTACATGTAATACTTAATTGTTCTGCACTGTAGTTGTTTGTGAATTATAATTACCTTGATTTTGTAAATTCCATAAATTTGATTTTGTCAAGTAAGTCGGAATTTAAACAGTATTAAATTCAAGCCATACTTTTATCTATAATATTAGAAAACATAGTGGGGTATATGTAATTGTTAGAATTATAACAACAGTAACTCTTGGACCATCAACAACATAACAGTAGATCTGAACAAGCCTGAACATTTGGGTACTTTATGTATTTTTAGCATTCTTATGCTGAAAGCCCTTCAGGTAATAGTTGTTACTAGCGTGAACATTTGCACACATTTAGTTGTGTTTACACAATGGTTGAACTACTGAACGAAATGTAAAATATATTTTGCATTGGGTGCTCTCTGATTGTATTCATGTTGTTGTTTTTTGCGACCATTTGGACAATTTCAGAAATGAGCACTGCCAAGAACATTTAATATTTTTGAATTTAAAGAGATTTTTCTCCTCTCCTCCAAGTACATTATCAGCTTGTTTTTACCACAGAGACTAATGATAATCAAAATAAGCACATGAGCTAAATAGATAGACATATTGAATACATTGAAGAGTTTATATAATTAGAAGTAGTAAAATATCATTAAGAAACAGTACCGGTATATATTGATGAAAAAAATCCTGCTTTTATTGCATATGAAACCATATTGTTTAAGTATGAACATGTTTTCTAGCATTATTCCATGCCTTACAGGTATTTTCTAAAATTTTAATTCGAATGTGTTCTTCTGTTTGATGATGAATCACGTAGTATAAATTTTAATTGTTTTCTTCATTTTCAATGAAGAAATTTTTTTGGAACATGTTAATGATGTGATTATATAAAATATGTGTAAAGGAAATCTATATTAGGAAACAATATCCTGAAATGTGTAGACTGTTTATATACCTGTCTCTCGTTAGACAAAATATGGCCAGTATTTTCATTTTATAAGCTACAACATTAATGCTTGGACACAACAGACCTGTGGGCATCGATGAGCTTACTGAATATGTTCTTATCTACCAGGTCGCCTTCAAAGTCAAATTTCTGAATTAAGGAAACTTAACCCACACTTTGTGATTTTAGCTGGAGACAACATATCCGTTATATTAATGTATCACTGTCTTTCCTTTTCTGAAACACTCTAAAAGTTTTAGGAATTAAGTTTATGCAATAATTAACACTTTACTTTGCTCAATATCTTTTATAGACTTGTTCATTTTTCAATCTGGACAAAACCATCCATCTATTTTATGGACAATTTAATAAAAAATAATCTACATAATGGCAAACGTAGTACACCATGATCAGATAAGTGTGCAAGGGTTGCATCAGTATAATTATTCAGTTGCTGCCAGCAGACTTAAACTTCACTAAGGGCTGAAGTTTTTCAATGGTTGGACTATCAATAAATTTGACTTTGTTGTTTATCATCGAGCTTTATCATATGATCATGAATCAACAGTTTTTTTGGAACCTTTTATGAATTCTGTATTTGATTTGTAAATATTTTGATGAATTTTTTTGGAAACAGACTGTGTATTAAATAAAATCTTGTTTTAAAGAGGGGGGAAAAAAACAACAAACAAAAAAAAACATTTTTTTTTTCAAATTCAAGATAAATGTTAGAGAAAGGAAAGTAAAACTGAACTCAATTTTCTTTGCGAAATAATTCTAATTTTGTTATTTTCGCTATTTAAGGTGTAGAGGAGATGTTACTGCTGGCTCGTAGGACTGACTTAAGGAGGATCTCACTTGATACCCCAGATTTCACAGACGTAGTACTGCAGCTAGACAATATTAAACACTCTATTGCTATAGATTATGATCCCGTGGAGGGATATGTATATTGGACAGATGATGAAGTGAGGGCTATAAGAAGGGCCTTTCTTAATGGAACAGGTACTGCAAATTGAATTTTTTAAATGCAGAACTTTTTTGTGGGTTTAGATCTTATCTGGTTCCTGGCTGTATGGGAGCTGTAATTTGTGCAAAAAATTGTCAATGAAACATTGAGATCTTGTCTGTGTAAATAGGAATTAATAGATTGATTGATAAGTTAACCAGGAAGTGGATACAATTAAGATAATTGGAAACATAAATATTTTATGGTTGGTAATTTGTTTAGGAAATTATTGAATATTTTGTGGCTAGAAATATTTGTTGATTGTTTTATAATTAAGTTATCATCAAATCAGCGCCATCTGGTGGAGAATATAAAAGAAGAGGTCATGTGATAATAGAGTTGATAGGATTATATTAATATTGATGTTATTACGAAACTCTGCCTAATAAAAGTGCATGAGGTTTCATGTAAAAAGGAGGAAAAGTTACTATCATTTAGGTTCATACTAATAGAAAATTGTTACATGTTATCATAAATCATATTTCACATAGTGATTGGTCATAACCAACAGATGATTCGTATTGCTTTTAGGGTCACTAGATCAAAGGTCAAGGTCACAGGGGCCTTAAATGTCAAAAGTCTTCATATTTCAAATTCAATGATTGGTTATAACTAGTAATTGACCCCAATTCATTTTTGGGGTCAAGGTTACAGGTTTCTTGAATGTTAGTATGGTTTCTATTCATTATCTTGAAAGGTATTTATCACAAAGTCTTCATAATTCTAATATAGATTGGTCATAACTATTAGATGACCCCTATTGATTTTGGGTAACTAGTTCTAGGTCTAGGTCACAGGGGCCTTAAATGTCTCATTATCTTGAAAATTTATTTATCACAAAGTCTTCATTATTTTTCTTTTCCATAATTGAACACTTCCATGTACCCATTAATGGCAAGTTAATGTAACAAAATTACCAATTATGTGAGTCAAGGGCTAAGAAAGGAGGCATATGTGTTGTTCGACATTTCTTGTTTTTGAATTAGTTAGGTTTATGATTTTAACCCTTGCCCATCTATAACTGCATACAGCCAAGTCAGCCTGAATGTTCCTTGCAGTCTTACCATGTTCAGTACCTGTCACTGATTAATTTTGAATTTTCATCTGTATGTCCCCTAAATTTATAATAAAAAAATGGATGTTACAAAACGACATGGTTTAAGGATTAAGTTTATATCTATATACATGTATACCGGTTCTTAGAAGAGAGTAAATATTTTGTTCAAGCATAGGTGACAATAACTTTGTAACTTACCATGTGTTTCAGGTCAAACAGTATTAATTGACACAGAAGTGGATCATCCGGATGGGATAGCTGTAGATTGGATAGGACGCAATCTATATTGGACTGATACGGGTACTGATCGTATTGAAGTGGCTCGACTTAATGGAACATCAAGGAAAATTCTCATATCAGAAAATCTTGATGAGCCGAGAGCAATCTGTTTAGATCCAGAGAGAGGGTATGTTAGGGAAAGCAATGATATTCATGATAGATATTTTCATCCATATCTTACATTTGTCATACCTCTGGCATTATTGTTGAAAGCTATAATTGATGTGAAATATGTCTCAGCTATTTATTTATAAATCAGTTGCATACAACTTGCTGAAAACTCTTCTGATGTAAAGTTAGGCTTCTGTATGAGCAACATGTTTTTTTAATGAAATTTAATGTTATATTTTGTGTTGAAAATGCTCTATATTTGTTTACCTGCATTTGCTAACAAAAAGTGTGTTAGGTCAGATGTATACAGTAAACTTCACTTATAGCGAACACGGTTATAGCGAACTTCCGGTTATAAGGAACAATTTATTTTGGCCCGAATTTTGCCCTTCTTTATTTAATATAAAAATATGCGGTTATAGCGAACACGGTTATAAGGAATTATCGCTTATAAGGAACTCATTTCTTAGTCCCAATTTAGTTAAAAGTGCATAAAATTACACTTTTATAACGAACTTCAAATATCGGCTATTCGTAAATATATCCCGCATTTTCAACTGGCACGGAATAAAACTCGCGGAATGTACCGTTTATTGTTGTATGTAATTCAATATATGAAAATGATTTTGTATAGAAGTATGTAATAGTTTTCAATTTAGGACATGTTTAGCTTGAGTTCTTGTCACAAAGATAAAACGGTAATTCCTTTTATTCTATAATTTCTTTTCTTTAATAGTTTTGCTCGAGTAAAATAATTATCGGTTTTCAACATAATCACGCATGCTTGCAAACATAATCCATAGAAAACTACAAAGTATGCTTGATTGAAATGAAAAGAAATCTTTATATTTCATAAGTTAAAGTCACCCTTAAAATATAATAGAAGATATTCAATATAAAAGGAAGAAAAATGGAAAATCTTGTTTATTCTTATTCATTGAAAGAAAACGAAAAACACTGAGTTAAGAAACAAAATATGATGTTTTATGAAAAATTGAGAAAGAGAGTAAAACTAAAACTGAAATAGCTAAGGATTTTTCAAATTCCAAAATGTACGCTCTCGGGTATTGTGTCTAAAAAAGAATAAATGACTAATTATTCTTAATCAAATGCTCTTAAAAATGGCGGCCGATGTTTAACAATCAGTTCGTTATATGTAAATCTGTTCGCTATAAAAACTCCTAATACAAGGAACTAATTCGCTATATGCTTACAAGGAACTCCGGATATAAGGAACATATTTTGAATGTCCCAATGAGTTCGTTATAAGCGGAGTTTACTGTAATGTATTTTCTTTTGTCAAATAGAACAATGTGGTGGACAGACTGGGGAGCTGTTCCTAAAATAGAGACAGCCTTCATGGATGGCACAAATAGAGTAACTGTGATTGACAAAGACCTTGGCTGGCCCAATGGTATTGTTGTGGACTACGATGATAATAAGATATACTGGTGTGACGCTAAACTTGATAAAATAGAAGTGGCCAACATGAATGGTACAGGACGCCGAGTTCTAGTTAAAGACAATCTACCGCATCTATTTGGCTTTAGTTTACTAGGTATGTTTGTTATATACCGCATCTCAGTAATCCATGACATAGTTATCAGGGCTTTTTTTCACAGGTTTGGGAAGCAGCCCTGCCCTTAATTTTGGGGGAAAATTGCATGGTATATTTTTAAAATGGGAAGAAAAAACTTGATGATATTTCAATTTTGGGGGAAAACTGCATGATTTTGAAGAATTTTTCTTTGGGGAAGTAGCCCTGTAATGGTCCATGCTATAGAAGACAAAAGCTCTGGTTATGGTTCTTTGACAATTACTTTCATTTATAATTTGGACGACATGAATTAAGTTTCAAGTGAATACTATTAGTTGACAGATTATTAATAATTTCTTAGATGATTTGTTTGTAATTATGTCATGTAACTTAAATGAAATCTTCCTCTTTGTTGATTCCTACAATTATCTAGGCTCTTGTTATACTGTCAATGGCTGAGAATAGTAGTTTGCTGTCTTATTGAGGGTTCTTGTTGACATTATTAGGAAGATTTTAATATTTTAAACACCTGAACATCAATAATTTGCATTGCAGGTGTAATTTTACTGTAATCAGAAAATGGAGGAAGATTTCTTTTTCTGGAATGAAGGATGTATAGGGTTAATACATGTTTGATTGTTAATGCTTATTGTAGGTGATTATTTATACTGGACGGAGTGGCAAAGAAGATCAGTAGAGAGAGTAAATAAGAGAACAGGAGGAAACAGAACTCTAATTATAGACCAGTTACCTGACCTGATGGGGCTAAAGGCAGTTAAAGTGAAGAAAACTGCAGGTAATGAAAACAACATTTTTCTATGCTTTAGATATGACATTTTGTGGGTTGTTTTTATATGTGATTTTCCTGTGTCAATGAACAGTTAGTATCCTTGTTTATTATTTTTGCGATTTATGTTATAGTATTCATTTTCCCGAGGCTTGCCCAGGTCATGATCACTACTCTTCAAAAATTACTGGTGCAATTCCATCCAAACTTTACAGGAATGATCAGTACCAAGTTAGGTATCTTATGGTGTTATGATTTTTGTCACAGTTATGGCCCTTGAGTAAAAAACATGTTTTGTCCAATCATGATGGCTCTTGTTTAACATTGTCAGAGCAACCTTGAGGAGTATCCATAGGCATTCAATGTTTTCATTATAAAATGATTGGCGATCCATATCATCAGTTAAAATGCTGTTAAAATCAGTTGTATTTTCAGTCTGTATGTTTAAATATCCTCCTTGACCGCTGGCCAATTTGGTTGTTTTAATAAGCACATCTATTGCTTCAGATGAAAAATGAAAACCCAGGGCATTTCAGATATTGATGTATATAATTGGTGGTATGATTTATGGATAGGAAAAGCTGTACTTCTTACAAATCTTAATTGTTAAACATATCTGTAACAATGAAATCCAATTATCAGATTTCCATGATCCTGAAAATTTATTCCTAAACTAGTACTTTCCCCACTTATTGAAGTAATGTAAAGCTGATGATTAAGTGTATAGACCTGAGACAAGCATTTTCTCATGCATAATATCACAATAACATTGATTAACAGTTAAATCTATTTCTGAAAATAGATTTGTTACTGATAAAATACAAGTTGGGCAAAACAGATGTGAATTTGATATGCAAACAATAACAAATGCTTGTGCCAACAAAAAAATAACATTAAGAGGAAGAAAGGAGAAAAAACATACCAAAAATAAGGGTTGAATGAGTTTATTTTTAAAATTATTGAATGTAATGCCGCCCATTTCAAGAGAACAATCAAGGCGCTTAAGGTAATTAGTGTCAGATTTGTTGTGTCGTAACAATCATGTTCCGGGACTATTACAAGGAGCTGTGCAGTTTGTGGTTTATTATACAGTCAATTGTTTAAACTGCATGTCTACACTTAAGCTGTTCTCAAGTGGATCACAGTTCATTAATACAGAATTAAACTACTTGAAAAATGCAATCAACCTACAAGGTGATTAATATTGTAACTATCTTGTGGGAAAAAAACAAATCTTTGCAGAAGATAAGTGTTTACAATGAATGGTACAAGTGTAAAACTTAATTTCATTCACAAATTACTAATTTCATTCACTTATTACTAATTTTATTTGCAGCCTGGCAAAGTTCTGTTTACAAACTGGCAAATTTCATTCACAAACTGGCAAAATTCCATTCACAAAATGGCAAATTTATTTTCACAAATGGCAAATTTCTATCAATTTATACTTGATAATTTTTCATTGCATGATATTTGTTTATTATACATTTAGACCTGATGAAGAAAAATTTCATTTCCAACTATAGAAGTACATCTGGATTAATTTTGTTTTACTCTTATTGAATGTGTATTCATGCTTGACCTGTCGGTAGAATAACAATTTTGAATAACCAATTTGCTTGATACAGCACATCAAAAAAGCGAACTCATGCAATATTCTATGTTTGTTTTATGTTTGAAATGCATTTTAAATGAATATAAATACAAAAAGAACACTAAAATATTTCAGGTACGAATGACTGTGCTAACAACAATGGTTGGTGTAGCCATCTGTGCCTGTACACACCAAAAGGTGCCCAGTGTGCCTGTCCAATGGGGCTTGAACTCATCAGTAAAGGCAAGAAATGTATAGTGCCGGAGGCATTTCTCCTGTTTACAAGGGAGCGAGATATAAAACGAGTGTCACTCTCAGAGTCTCACCGAGTTGTGCCAATACCACTGAAGGGCATTGACAAAGCTATGTCGCTGGACTTTGATATAGGAGATAATAGAATATATTGGACTGATGGGGATTTATTGGTAAGAATGATATTTCAATAGTTTTAATGATAAAACAGGTTATATGGCACATTATTAACAGTTTTAAGTTATATAGCCCTAGATACTATTAGCATGGGTTATATGGCAAATTACCATTTATATACAGCCATATAAACAGTCAAATGTCTTAATATTGAATTTCAATCTATAGTACTCCATTACTTTTTTTGATGAAAATAAAACTTATTTCATATAATCTGCAGCAGCTGTGTGTATACAATGTAGATAGTATCATAATTGACAAATAAAATTCAACATTACAAACTTACAGTATTGTTATAATGTTTTTAAGCTTCAAGTTCACTGTATCCCAAACAAAAGGAAATTGTTGATATATATTTCTGATAGAACACCCATTAGTTTATACATGAAGTTATTTTTTTCTTCTTTTGGCAATATATTTCACATATGGGAGGCCCTTAATAATGTTGTTATAACTTTTGGCTTTACCCTTTGTATTATTATTTTACATTAATGTATTTTATTATACCCCCAAAAACGAAGTTTGGGGGGGTATATAGGAGTCACTCGGTGGTCGGTCGGTCGGTCAGGCGGTCGGTCGGGCGGTCGGTCGGTCGGTCGGTCGGTCCAGACGTCCGTTGCATTTTCCTTGTCCGGAGCATAACTTGAAAACTAATAGTTGGAATTCAATATAACTACATACAATGGTCAAGCACATTGAGAGGAAGTGCAGTGCACAAGAACCATAACTCTATCTTGACTAATTACAGAGTTATTGCCCTTTGTTACTTTTCCTTGTCCGAGGCATAACTTGAAAACTACTGGTTGGAATTCAAAACAACTTCATACAATTGTCAAACACAATAAGGGGAAGTGCAGTGCACAAGAACCATAACTCTATCTAAAGTAATTACAGAGTTATTGCCCTTTGTTGCTTTTCCATTGCTTTTTTTTTTGTCCGTTGCATTTTCCTTGTCCGGAGCATAACTTGAAGACTAATTGTTGGAATTCAATATAACTACATACAATGGTCAAGCACATTGAGAGGAAGTGCAGTGCGTAAGAAACATAACTCTATCTTGACTAATTATAGAGTTATTGCCCTTAGTTACTTTTCCTTGTCCGTGGCATAACTTGAAAACTACTGGTTGGAATTCAAAATAACTTCATACAATTGTCAAACACAATAAGGGGAAGTGCAGTGCACAAGAACCATAACTCTATCCAAAGTAATTACAGAGTTATTGCCCTTTGTTGCTTTTCCATTGCCTTCTTTTTTTGTCCGGACCATAACTTGAAGACTAATGGTTGGAATTCAATATAACTACATACAATGGTCAAGCACATTGAGAGGAAGTGCAGTGCATAAGAACCATAACTCTATCTAAAGTAATTACAGAGTTATTGCCCTTTATTACTTTTCCATTGCTTTCTTTTGTACGGACCATAACTTCAAGACTAATTGTTGGAATTCATTATAACTTCATACAATGGTCCAGCACATTGAGAGGAAGTGCAGTGCACAAGAACAATAACTCCATCTTGATTTATTACAGAGTTACTGCCCTTTGTTTCTTTTCCTTGTCCAGAGCATAACTTTAAAACTACTGGTTGGAATTCAAAACAACTTCATACAATGGTCAAGCACAATAAGGGGAAGTGCAGTGCACAAGAACCATAACTCCATCTTGACTAATTACAGAGTTATTGCCCTTTGTTTCTTTTCCATTGCTTTCTTTTGTCCGGACCATAACTTGAAGACTTATTGTTGGAATTCATTATAACTTCATACAATGGTCAAGCACATTGAGAGGAAGTGCTGTGCATATGAACCATAACTCCATCTTGACTTATTACAGAGTTACTGCCCTTTGTTACTTTTCCTTGTCCACAGCATGACTTGAAAACTACTGGTTGGAATTCAAAACAACTTCATACAATGGTCAAGCACAATAAGGGGAAGTGCAGTGCACAAGAACCATAACTCCATCTTGACTAATTACAGAGTTATTGCCCTTTGTTACTTTTCCTTGTCCAGAGCATAACTTGAAAACTACTGTTTGGAATTCAGTACAACTTCATACAGTTGTCAAGGACATTAAAAGGAAGTGCAGTGCACAAGAGCCATAACTCCATTTTGACAAAATACAGAGTTACTGCCCTTTGATACTTTTCCTTGTCCGGAATTCTAAACAACTTCATACAATGGTCAAGCACAATAAGAGGAAGTGCAGTGCACAAGAACTATAACTCTATCTTCAGTATTTATAGAGTTATTGCCCTTTGTTCTTTTTCTTTGTCTTTCTGGACTTATTACAGAGTAATTCAATTAAACTTCATCAATGGCCAACCACATTCAAAGGAAATGCAACATATATGAACAACAATTATCTTTAATTGCCCACAACCATAACTCTATGTTTCAATTCTTTTAAAAGGTATTCTGTTACTAGTAACATCCTCATTTCCGAAGCAGACTTGTGGGGGTATTAATCACATTTAGTGATAGTTCTAGTTTATATTATTGTGAAATTTCATGTATGTATATGTATATACAAAAGAATATGATTAAACTGAATGTAATGCACCTAGTTACATAATCCTCGCATGATCAATTTCTCTTTCTAAAATTAATTACAAAATTTTCACATTTATTCTGCAACTCATGTAGGAGTTTTTATCAATTAATAATCTGTCAAGTGCACTTGTTGTCATGTTTTTTTTCTTACAGTCTATAAGCAGGGCATTCATGAATGGCAGTTCTATTGAGACAATAATTAAGTTTGGAATAACTGCACCCGAAGGTCTGGCAGTCGACTGGGTCGCTCACAATATTTATTGGGCTGATTCTAAAACCAATCGTATAGAAGTTGCCCGACTTGACGGGTCATCAAGAAGGGTTCTTGTCTGGGAAGGTCTTAGTCATCCAAAAGCTATAGCTCTAGATCCACCAAATGGGTATGTTTAATTATTATATGTTGTGTAAAGATATAGCTCTAGATCCACCAAATGGGTATGTTTAATTATTATATGTTGTGTAAAGCTATAGCTCTAGATCCACCAAATGGGTATGTTTAATTATGTATATGTTGTGTAAAGCTATAGCTCTAGATCCACCAAATGGGTATGTTTAATTATTATATGTTGTGTAAAGATATAGCTCTAGATCCACCAAATGGGTATGTTTAATTATTATATGTTGTGTAAAGCTATAGCTCTAGATCCACCAAATGGGTATGTTTAATTATTATATGTTGTGTAAAGCTATAGCTCTAGATCCACCAAATGGGTATGTTTAATTATTATATGTTGTGTAAAGCTATAGCTCTAGATCCACCAAATGGGTATGTTTAATTATGTATATGTTGTGTAAAGCTATAGCTCTAGATCCACCAAATGTGTATGTTTAATTATTATATGTTGTGTAAAGCTATAGCTCTAGATCCACCAAATGGGTATGTTTAATTATTATATGTTGTGTAAAGCTATAGCTCTAGATCCACCAAATGGGTATGTTAAATTATAATATGTTGTGTAAAGCTATAGCTCTAGATCCACCAAATGGGTATGTTTAATTATTATATGTTGTGTAAAGCTATAGCTCTAGATCCACCAAATGGGTATGTTTAATTATTATATGTTGTGTAAAGCTATAGCTCTAGATCCACCAAATGGGTATGTTTAATTATGTATATGTTGTGTAAAGCTATAGCTCTAGATCCACCAAATGGGTATGTTTAATTATAATATGTTGTGTAAAGATACAGCTCTAGATCCACCAAATGGGTATGTTTAATTATTATATGTTGTGTAAAGATATCAGTAATGTTATTTATAAGTTTGAGAGTCCCGATACAAGTCTGATGAACTTTATGTACTTGTTATTCAGCTGTGATCTCAAACTAATTGGCTCGTTAACTCTGTATATTCTAATTTGCAAGAAAAGATAACTGTAAGAAACTATCTACCCTATAAAATCAGACTCGTTCTACACATAACAATTTCTCTAGATGATATCTGGTGTCTATTTCTTTGGTAAAAATAGAAAGTTGACATAAAAAGTGTTTGTTTGACTTTAAACCCTGTTCTTTGTCATTCTTATACCCTCTAAAAATTGATTAAGTTTGGTATCAAATATGCTTTATATGGCTTCCAATTCATTTTTTTATACACATGTATATTGACATATTTAAAGAATTGAAATTGTCATCTTGCCTAGCTATTTTTTATGACATTATTATTATTATTATTTTGTGTTTTCTATATTTTTTGAATTGTAATTTACAGATATATGTACTGGATTGATTGGTCACAACCTCCTAAATTAGAGCGTGCATGGTTAGACGGAACTCACCGTGAGAAGCTGCCAGTTGAATTGGGTCGAGTTTATGGGTTGACAATAGATTACATAGAGAAACGCCTCTACTGGACAGATTTTGACAATAAATGTATAGAATCAGCAAATATGTTAGGTATGTATAACACATACATGTCTCTTACACATCTATAATTTGTATATTCATGTAAGTAATGAAAACTTCATATTTCTTCATGGATTAAACAAAATTTGTGCAATGGCATTGAATTGTTTTAAAACTATTTTATAATTATTAATATTTTATCAGTTAAGCTTATATATCATACTTGATTAGACATATTCTACAATGCTTAATAAGTTATTGTTATTTGATGATTGTAATTTCTGATATTTCATTTAGCTTTGTGAAAACATTTGTTCTGGGATTTTGTCTTTTAAGGAGATTCATAAGTAATTTTAGTTCAAAGCACAGCAGATAGAATCTAGGATTTTCAGTATGTGAACTTTCAATGTTACAGCAGGACCAAATGCAGAAGTTTTAAGTTTCATTTATATATATCATTATTTTTAGGTGAAGATCGTAAAAAAATTGTCCAATCAGATACAGAGAAGGGCCCAATGGCCTTGACCCAGTATCAGGATTACTTATACTGGACAAATATGGAGAAACAGACTATAGAGAGAGCCAACAAAACAACAGGAAATAATCAGACTATAGTTTTAGAATATGTGGATAATGTCATGGATTTACTGATATTTCATGGTTCAAGGCAATCTGGTATGTTATGCATATAATTTAAATGACATATTTTTTTACTACTTGTGTACACACCTTTTAAAGAAGATGGTATAAAGTTTAGTAAACCATGACTAGGTCAGCTCTTATTGTTACAAGTCGTTATAAATTCTAAAATCAAAGTTGTAATATTGTTGTTGTGAAAAGCTTATAGACTAAGACTGGTATTTGAGATATACAACTCCTAAAAACTGCAGCTGTTATTAAACTTGTAAAAATGTGTAGACAAGAAAAAAATATTTTTTAAATTGTTTCCAGGTTGGAATGGTTGTCTAGGAAACAATGGAAAATGCTCCAACCTGTGTCTTGCCCTGCCTGATGCTATCAATAAGACGGAAAGGCAGAAATGTTCCTGTCCAACTCATTACACACTTGATGCTAACAACCAAACGTGCTCACCACCGGAATCATTCATCTTGTTTAGTCAGAAGACAGAGATTAGCCGGTTGATAGTGGATGATGAAAACACTGACACGGCTCCCGATGTCGTTCTACCTATTCAAAATGTACGCAACCCAAAAGCTATAGATTATGATGAGAAGAAAGGTCATCTTTACTGGATCAGCGGGAAATCAAAGTCCATCAAGAGATCAAAGTTAGATGGTTCAGAAGTAAGTACTGCCAACTATTTCCCGACAATTTCCTTGGTGTTATCATAAGACAATAAATGCATGACTGGCAAATGAAAATAAAGAGGGTGCCTATGATTACTGCTTTTATACCTATGATACCCATCAGATTCTGATATCAGTTATTATCATGTTATAAGATTTATTTAGTTTATACAGAATTTATTTTAGTTTGATTGTGTAGGAAGCTATAAGCTTACAGACACACTTTTAAATCCATTCCTGGAACCAACCAGTAGAGCAACAAGTGTAAACATTGTTGCTCAAGGAAACAACGACTTGCCCCTGAGGGGTTTTGAACCTATGCGGCTAGCGATCATTTGATCACTAGACTGACACGTTTACCACTCGGCCATGCCGCCATGACATTTATTTACTGGAAGTCTATATTTTCATTACTTTCTAAGCTTCATTTTGGTTGGGATCTCATTTGCTGAGTGGTTAGATTCTTATTTTAAACCCAATTACCCTCAGCTCAGATGAATTTAACTATGCCAGGGCAGTCAATGTTTTTCATTAAGAAAACTTTGCTTATGTTCCGTAAAGTCATTGGAACTAAACAGAAGGCCAATCAGGCCTGAAATAATATACTTTGGGTTTTTGTTATTTTTCATTTAAACTGTTTAATGGCCATTTGAGCTAAAACAGTCTTATACTTTTAATTCAGTTAGCTGATAGATGATGAAGTCTGTTTTTTATTGTTTACATGTTTATATTCTTAGTGATGTGCTTGTTTTTGAAACGTAAAAATTTGTAAGTTTATTTCCTCCAAAAATGATAATTTGATATAATAACTATCATACATTACATTTTCAGATTGAGAATGTT